>NC_134553.1:25359346-25659346 GCF_025594145.1 Primulina tabacum | reverse complement strand
GCCATGCCTTAGAATGTTGGTAAGAGTCTCTGGTTGGTGGTTCAAATCAATGGTCATGAAATTTCGAATTTTTCCCCTCACACGCGCAATAGCAGCTGCTGTAAATTCTGTTGGTGACAGCAACTATGAGTTCGATTTCAGGAGGTGGTTTGGGTTCTTGGTTGGCTTTTAGCCCATGGCCTTGGACTGGACAGTACCCCAATGAGTTAGGAAAGTCGTGTTTTTGGCCGTTCGTGATTTGGTCGAGTTTAGAGGTCGTACGAGAATTTACGGCGAAAGGTGCCAAAATGACTCTCGAAAGAGCGTTTTATGTTTTTGGATTCCTTTCACCTATTTTCGTGTGTTACAGTTATTATGCATATTTTTCAGTATGTTTGGGGTATTTTTAATCATGGTTAAACGTCGGTTTAATGTTGGTTCGGGTTGGTACGAAGTCATGGTTAAAAATCAAGTTGTTGGTCCGAATCGTCTCGTTTTTGGTTCTATTGTTAAGATTTTGTCAAGTTAAGATTTATTTCATGTGTCACATATTAGTAGTAAGTCGCAGCAAGCCTGGGAACGATCCAACTCATCCGGTAAAAATAAGGTTATAATTATATTACGTGCATAAAAATATAAAATGTTTATTTTTGAGATATATGCGATATGTCTTGTGGCCACCTTATGCTTATGGGTTTGGCAAGTCAGTAGGAACAGCCGAGGACCTCTCCGCCCGGTGACTTACGACCGGTTATGATTATGTATGAATACGGACATCCAGTCCAAGGGCTGTGATTGATCTCTAACGCCCAGTATACTGTGGTTTAGTCTGATCAGGCGCTTACGCTATGTTATGGGCCACATGCTTAGAAACATTATCTCTACCAGAAAAATTATGATATGTTATGACAGAGCTCTATTGAACAAAGCTTTTACGTATGAATTTTCAGATATGCACGTAGTTATAATTATTCATGATACGATTTCCACCGTACGCTTTACGATACTTTATTTTTACGTTGCATGTGATTTTATGATATATTTACTTGTTATTCACGATATATACATGTTGAGTCATTAGACTCACTAGACTTGATTGTTGTAGGTATTGATGAGGTCGAGACTGCAGGCGGAGACCAGTGAGCGATCTTGGGACAGCAGTAGTAAACCCGAGGACCTCATGATTTAGTTTATGACGTTGGATTATTTTTAAATTGATGTTTACGTTGGATTATTTTTAAATTGTTGGTTGAAAAAAATATTTGCTTCCGCTGTTATTTTAAAGTTAAAATTATTTACATGTTGATTTTAATTAAATGAGACGAGATAATTATTTATTTAGAAAATTTTTAATAATTCCGCAAAATTATGAATACGAAATACGGGCCTTTACACTATATTTGTCGCTATTATTAGCGACGGGTTTAGTAAAGCCGTCGCAAAATGAAAACATGCGACGGTTTAACTTAACGGCCTGTCGCTAAATATGACAACAGTTTCCAAAAAACACGCTAATAGACAACAGTTCGCAGAACCGTTGTCATAAATGCTCGAGGACAACGGTTTTATAGAACCGTTGTCATTGACCATAAAAACCGTTGTCTTTGACTCCCAAAAGACAACGTTTTATAAAAACCGTTGTCTTTTGCTTAAAAAACGCTCTACGACAACGGTTTTAATTAAAACCGTTGTCAAAAAGTTTTTAACAACGGTTTTAGTTAAAACCGTTGTCGTAGAGGTGTTGTTGATTTAAAAATTTTTTGTAGTGGAGGGGTGGCGTGTGAGTTATGGGGTTTGGGGTAGGGTTTTAGGCTTTACTTATTAATTAAAACTCATAGTATAAGCCTTAAGCCCAGTAACCTAGTATAATAGGTCCATTAAATCCATTAGTTATAATTTAAAATATTTTGTTAGGAAAGTTTGTGCAAATAATAGCCGAGTTCTCGAAAAATTTATATTTTCGTCAAAAATCGAACACCGTTTAAAAATACGACTCGTCGTATAAAAACACCACAAAACTCCTCATTTTAGAAAATTTCATTTTAAACACACCACGCATTAAACAATTAAAAATAATTATTTAATAAAATATTTTCTCTCATATGGTCCTCGGTCTCCGTTCTTGATCGTGTCTCGAATAATCTTTAAAACACAGTTTCATGCATTCTAACAGTAAACCCTATTTCTAAACGCGTAATAATTCATATCATAATTATTCATGCCATTAAAATCATTTAATTAGTCTTTTTCCATTTTTCCTAGATTTTCATGCAGTTAGATTACGTCATAGTATTTTGGACCTTACATATTAGAAGTCAACTACAAAGGTTCGTCATTTAGTACATGTGAAAGGTTCGACATATACTTTCGCTGTATCGAGATATGGAACACATTGTGTACTCCAGCTAGCCTCGGTGGCAATGCCACTCTATATGCTAATGTTCCAATCTTCTCCAAAATCTCAAATGGTCCTATGAACATCGGACTGAGCTTGCTTTTCTTGCCAAATCTCACAACTACCTTTCGTCGGTTTGCATGTCATCTAATCATACAATTAGACTTATAACCATATAATATACATAAAGTAAGCATTTAAAATCAATTAAATAAAACGAATAAGAAATTTAAATCATTTGCATTCATGCGGTTTACGTGTACTGAATTTTTCGGACGTTACAAATAAGATTTCAATTGTTGATTGAGCCTATTAGACTCGCAACAAAAGAAAAAGGAGAAAAGAATGTGTTTAGTTTGAGTTCTCCCTAAAAGAGCTTCTTCTGTTTAAAACCTAAAATACGTGTACTCATCCGCGAGTGTTTTACGTACGTCAGCGGTACTTCGATTACTATTCACTCTTTTATATTGTGTCGTGCTGTATACAAACATTCTCCTTTTTTGAATGTCTAAATTGGTGATTTAGATAACCTTAATCTTTTATAACCGATATTCGATATATGTTCCTTTATTATATTAGGGTCCTACAATTCACACGACCGTTCTTAATTAGATCACACAAATACTTGCATTCCACTCCAAGTAAGTCGATTTTTAAATATATTTCCTTAGAGCTTAATTGAATTGTAGAACCCGTAAATTGGACTGCATATAAGCCATGCATAATTTCTAGTATTTAAATTAAAATGATTTTTATTGCATGAGTATTTAAATTCTTTTCTTTAAATTTATTTATTTTACGCAGTAGTTTAATTGTTACCTTTTCAGTTAAATAAGTGAGGCCGGACTGGAGAAGAAGTATTAGGATAAGTTAATAAAGACTTATTTAAGTAGTGGTAATTTAGCATGTTTGTAAATATAATTTAAAAAGTTGGCATGCATGCAAGTTATTAAACTTCTTTGGTATTTTATTTAAATGTTTTAAAGCATTAAATGCATGTTTATTTCATTAATTTATGTTTAATTATTTTTATGCATTTTAGGCATAATTCATGCAAGATACGATTTGTTTCATGAAACTTTAAAAGTTCGTGCATTAAGATTTTTAAGTTGCATTCGATCGAGTAACGAAGACCTGAGAATTTTTAGAAAATTATTTTATTTCACGATTTATTTTTTTAATTAATTTAAAGCATTTTTAAATATATATTTTTCGAAAATTGGGTTTTTGGGTATTTTTACCTGCATCATTTTAATTTTTAGCGATACGATAATTTTATCGAATCGGGGGACTTTTTAAGGATTCGGCTAATATTTTTAAAATCTTTTCAACTCGAAATATTTTTCGGGAGTGGGTTTGAGCTTAATGGACCTAGTTTTGAGTTTATAGGGCTTAATTATCTTTTAATCTTTTAATTAAACAATTTAGGCCCATAAATTATTTTGTTATCTATATAATTAAGCCCTTAAGCACCATTAACCCTAAACCTAATCCCACAAAGCAGCCGACACCCTCATTCAACACTCCCCACCCTCGGTTTCAGAACTCGGCAGCCGAAAGTATCGGCCTCCTTCTTGGTCTTGCAAAGAAGGCTTCATCCGGGTCTCCATTTCATCGCTCTTGCTCTTCAATCGTTAAGGCATGCTTTTACTTTTGTTCCTCATCATATACGTCCTAAATATTCTGTAAAACATGTATGTACACGTGCATATCTCATACTTGCATGTGGGTGTGTTTTTGGTGGGTTTTATCATGAAACTTGCATCATATTTGCTTCATTTACTCACGTTTTCTGAGATATGATGCAAGGGGCTGCTGTGTTGGTTTGTCAAGGGTAGGGACATATCGGGAGTGAGAGTTGTAGGTGCAGGTTCGTGAATTTGATCGGGTTTGGTTCGTAAACGTGAGGCTATGCAGATCGAGGCTTGGTGCTAAGGGTTCTGTAACGCCCCAAAAATTTAAAGGTCCACACGAACCACATGTATTTGAATTATTAAATGCTCCTGTATTTTAATTAAATATTTTAATTTCATTAATTAATTATGTTGTGCATACTTACTTGTTTAAAATATATTTTTCTATATGGTTGCATTAAAATGTATTTTTAAAGGTTATTCGTGTTGCGATCGAGGAATGGAGACCGATGGCTGAAAAACGGAAAATGTTATTATTAAATAATTGTTTTTAATTATTTAAAATATGGTTGATGGTATTTCATATTTTTGAAAATAAGGTATTTTGAGGTGATTTTATACGCCGGGACGTAAATTTTATCGGTGGTTTTTCAACAAAAATACGAACTTAATGGCAACCGAGCTAATAAATTCACAAATTTATTTAAACAAAAAACTATTTTAATATTTTAATTAAATCCTAATTATGACTAATGGGCTTAAATTGTTGGCTTAATATGCCTAAGGCCTTGTTAGTATATAATTAGCTATATAATATGTTAAAACACCTAACCCTACACCACAAATCACACGCCACTTGTGGCCTCTTGCACACACCAAAATTCTTCAAGACACGAACACACACCCACAACAAAGTAGTAGAAATTTTCGGTGGAAGCTTAAGAAAAAAGTTCAAAGCCAAGGTCTTGTCGCCGTTCTTCGTCGTCGTCAACGGTTTTTCGTGCGTAAATTACGCAAAGGCACGCCTATTCTTCCTTTCAAAACCATCATCACATCATATTATATTTTTACGCATGAAAAGTTTGGAAAAACAACTGACACTTTGAATTATTTTCGTTTTTATGCAATCCATAAAATTTCAAGCATGATTTTGAGTCAAACTTTTGTTGTTTACATGTATATAAGGGCTGCCATGATATAGGTTATGTTTGGGCACGATTTTACACGGTATTAGAGTCCTAGATAATCACCTAAACACCAAACGCGAACCTGGAAGCAAGCTGAACACGAGTTGCTATCATATGGGATAAAGGGCTTCGGTTTTGATTTTCACAACTTGGCTTGGCCATGGCTCCTGTCCAGGGCAAGCCAAGGTCACGAGGGAGTCCAGGGAAGAGTTCTAGCCATGCTAGGACTCGAACTAAGGGGCTGGGTGGAGTCCTTGACAGCAAGGACTCCTACCCGAGAGCCCTTTCAAGTGCGCGCAGGAGATGCGCAGCTTGTGCAGGGGATGTAGCTCGGCCGGGGGGCTTGAGGCAGGGCTAGAGTAATGCCGTTGGGTCCTAGGTAAGTACACGAGAGGCTGGTTCAGAGCCTAGGTTGGTTGGCTAAGTCCAAAGATAGTATGAAGAGTCCTTGTCCATTGAAACACTTCTCGGCCAGCTTAGGGTAGAGGAATAGGAGCTCGTTTCTCATGTTTGGGGCGTTTTCCTTGGGATTTTTGGGTCCAGTATGGTACTTTAGAACGTTTGTCAAGTTTTGAATCGAAATGGTTCGGGGGTAACTCGTGAAAATCGAAAGTTGGCTCGGGGTCGAAGATTTTGTGTCAATTTAGGGTTTGGAACTCATTAAAATTGAAAAATGGTTCACGGGGGGTCGATTCGTGGTTCATGGGGACTAAAATATTATAAAAAGACTAAACTTAGAATTTAGGAATTTTATATTAAAGTTTGGGATTTTGCGAAATTAAAACGCCTTCAAACACGTCCAAATACGAATTAATTAAAAAGTCTCGTTTTTAAGCTACATAAAATTATGGGAATTTTAATTTAAGCTTAAATAATTATTTGGGACATGTTAGAGTCAAGAAAATCAAGAAAACGTCAAAAACGTAAAACGTCACGTCCAGGGGTAAAACGGTCTTTTTACACCGGGAAATTAGTAAACGTCATGGCAGTGCCCTATTTGCTGTTTTATATGCTAATATGATTATTTTTAATGTTTATGAATGTTTACAGGGTAAAATTATTATTTTATATGTTTATGATTTAAAATGTTAAAATGTTCATTTTAAATGCCTATGGATTTTCATGATGTGGGGACCCGGACGCTAATCATCATTTTAATCATCTTTGGGATTTAATTATCAATTAAAATAAACAGGGTCTAAAAATTTTTTTCTTTAAAATGCGGAAGGTAATGGAATCAATCTATTATACAAACCAGTATAATAATACAAATCTTGTACAACATGCTTCTAGTTCAAACTAATTTAAGGTTTAACTACTAAATTTCAAGTATTAAACCAAGTCTACATCCAAGTCCGAAATCACCACTCTAATCTCGATCTCTCATCATCTTCTTGACCCCGATCTTGTCCCACCTGTTGTCATGCACACATACAAAACAAGACAACAGCCGGATAACTCCGGTGAGAATAAATCCTAGTATAAACAATGTAAACATGCAATCATATAAAAACATATACAAAAGCCTATAACAAATATCATTCACATGCAGCCAATCAACAAACATGAATGATATAAAACTGTAAATCAACTAGTCATCACAGACTCGACTCAAACAACGCGTCGTCTCAGACTCGACTCAACTCTAACCTAGGGATCCCAATGTCTGGATATTGATAATTATATCGAATCTCAGTCGATAGGAATGAATCAACCCTAAACGGCATCGATATAATTCATATATCCAGTGTCTGGGCGAAATAGCCACAGAATTGACGAATCAGTCAAGGATTTAGCGAATCAGCCAATAACTAGACGAATCAGCCAATAACTAGACGAATCAGCCAGTAATTAAGCGAATCAGCCAAAGTTTAGACGAATCAGTCGATAACTAGACCGAATCAGCCAATAACAAGACAAATCAGTCGGTGACTAGGCGAATCAGCCAACGACTAAACAATCAGTAGTCAATACATGCAGTGGCTATAAATCAATAGACTACAAACATCAATCTCATCAATTACAAATATCAATGCAATAAACTAAGTATGTAATTTAGTGAAACTCGAGTCAAACCTCACTCGAGTTGTGCAATCCCAACTCAACATTAATTTATACCTTTCGTCGCACAATCTCTGTCGATGTCGAAGTCTCGATGTCAAAGTCGCCAATACAAATCTGAAATGGCATCATCAGTGTACATTCTATCAAGCTCTAGTACACCTCAATACACATAGGAATCAATATTTCATTTCAATGCATTTCGACGGCATAACGACGGATTCTCAATATACCGATCAACTCATATAACATAATCAATATCAACAACTCATAATCTTCACAATAAACATATATAACTTCTGAAATCTGCATATCTCATTTCGATACATGCTGAAAATCATAACAATGTCATATGCTATCATTTTCTCTATCCGGTTTCGATTATACTATGTCCAACATGTCAAGAACACATAATAACAACCAATATCTTATTTCCCCAACATCTCAACTTCAAAGCATGTTGAAAGTGAACAATACTTACATCCTCTTGTAGCCTTTGATGTAAGGAACACAATTATGAACTCGGATTGAAAATCAGATGGCTAATTCTTTCACAACTCAAAGTTTACTAAGAAGAAAGCTTGAGGGAATTTCTGAAGTTCTCTCGATTCCCAGCTGCTGGAAGGAATGGAAATGAAGACACATACAATATATATGCATGGCAAGGACAAGCGTTATTATTTTTCAATAACCACGTTGCACCGCGGGTGCGGTGGCTTCTTGACCGCGGGTGCGGTTTGCTCTCTGCAGCCCTATCCAAAATGCAGAGCCATCGACCGCGGGGGCGCTCTGGTTGACACCGCGGGTGCGCTCAACCTACTGTAGCAGCACTGCGGGTGCGCTGCCTCTGGAACCGCGGGTGCGGTGTTGCGACTGTAATTCTTCCATATTTCATGAGCCATAACCGCGGGTGCACTGCTTCTTGGACCGCGGGTGCGGTGACTCTACTGTAAAAATGCACATCTTTCTGTCCGTCAACCGCGGGTGCGGGCTATATCTCATGCAACACTTCATAATCTCATTTAGTGCCTCTCATTACATGGCATGCATACTCATATCTTCCGAATTTCACATCAATGAAGACTAATAAATCTCGAGCCTTACATTTCTCCCCCTCTAAGAAATGATTTCGTCCTCGAAATCTCAAGTAATCAATTCAGACACATCAGAATGAATGTATACAGAGTTTAAATCAAAAACTCATCTCAATGAATCCATTATGAAATCTTAATCTCATATCAGATTCTGTTTTTCCAAGGAATATTTCTAATGCTCCGTCGACTTTACTGTATATGCAACAGTAGAATATTCTTCATTCTAAATTTTCTTCCTTTCACGGATCTCTGATTCCAGACCGAAGTAGTCATTCAAGAAGCATAAATCATAATACCACTCGAAATAACTCTGACAGAATCAATCTCACAATTACTGGCTATACAACATCCGTATATACCAATCAACGGCTCATACCAAATCAATATCATTAGCTGATATCAGATCTGTTTATCCCAGTCAAGGATATATTAAATCTTCGGCCCCAAATACCAATCGTCACCATTCGACGTTTGCGTATTAAGTCTGTCTGGTCTGAGCTATCTTCATTCTCTTCTGGATTAGCTACATTTTCTTTGTCATATCTCTGACCGTATCAAATCTTATCTCAGGTGTCTCCGAGATATTATTCTTATACCAAAGAAATCTGCAGTACTCACTGTACAATGTCTTATCTGCAACTATTTCATTACTCTTATGATGGCTATTATCATACTATAATTCATAGGATGACAATATGTCATATTAACTAGTGCTAGCATCCAGCACTGCCACTCCCTTGATATCTCTCAATATCCGGATAGTACACTCTGGCTATCTGTCAGTCGGTGGATAATATATGAATGAGTTTATGGTATGTTCTGCCACCACTACAAACTCAATCAAAATCCAAAATCTGATATGATCTACTCCCACATTCTGATCAATCTGACCATTTCTTTGACATCTATCTTTGTCATCTGGTCATGTTTGTACGTCATCTTGTACAAACTAATAGATATAGATTGAACAATCTGTCAATCACAATCATATCATATCACAATCTGGAAAGTATTATAGTGGTCTTATTATGAAACTCATCGAAATATACTCCCCATGTCTAGTCAGAAATATACCAATTCTGTAATAACTCTTCTGATTTCTATCTTTCTATCTTCATTTATTGGCGATACAGACATTTCAGTACAAATTCTGCCAACATTTCAGTATAAATTCTGTCATAACTGATTTAATCTGTCTATATCAAAACTATCTGTTCGAATTATCCTATACTTTCTGTTACCTGAACGACTACTGAATCCATTTCTGTGCACTTCTGACCCTATCTGTCATTTTCAATTCGAACTATTTGGTATAAACAATCAGTTAATAATATAAATTAAAGAAAAATACCTACCTGGTATTCGGTTCTGATTATCGATATCAAATTCTGTTGTACAATTCTGAAACATTGGACATCACAAGATAATCATTCTCATACCATAAAATCACATATCTGTCACTCTGATCGATGCTCTGTTCTGATTATTGAAATTAAGCTCTGAACATTCTGATTATATTTCTGATCTACTGAAATTCTCGAATTCAACTCTGATTCGGATTGAACTGTATACAATCTCAACGGTTCACATTGATCTGTATCAAATACGGCTGAAGAAATATAACAATACTCAGGCAGACACAAAATAACAATCGTATACGAAAATCTGTCAATTCAGACCAAACATAAATTTCTGACATTTCTGACATTTCTGCTCTTTCTGATATCTGTATTATTCTTATCTACTGATCATGATCTCAACTGTGTCAAAATCAATCGTTATACTAACTTCAGATATCGCATATTCTGAATACAATCTGTTTCAAGCAGGATTCATATCTGAATAATTTCTGTATACAATAATCACAGTTCTCAGAGTATTCAATACAATCTTCAGATATTCGATTCAGTCAATCAGATGATGTAAGTATATCAAGCTATCATAAATACAACAAGCATGAAATCATCATAATATCTCTGAACATACTGAAACATGCCAAAGAGAAACACTAAATCAGATGTAACTCCTGGTCGGTACTCTTCCACTGATCTTTCAATTCTTTCAGTGTCATTCTGTACATTCAATATCATTCTGTACTGAATTCTAAAACACAATCAGTACCTGGTATCAATTCAATTCTGAAATCTATCTTCTTAATACAAAACAATTCTGGAATCTTATCTGGCAGACATCAGCCAACTCGTACATCACTGGCAAATCTGCCAATGCTAGGCTCGATTTCAGTATGTCTACTGAATACATAAGGATGCCATCTGCTCCTTTCTGTAATAATCGAGTCATAGACAATACAGATATCCAAGGAATTCTAAATCTAGAATCCTTACCGAGGAATTTCTACTCATCATTCCTATCTGGTCTGAATCTTATATTTTTCTGGCAGGAATCTACAATAATTCTGTACTTGTTCAGCATATTAATATCAATAATGCGGTCAAATCAGAATTACAAGTACATCATAACCTAACTCAATCTCATTCTTATCCTACTGTAGTATACGATATTTTACAGAATTCACTGATATAAAAACTCTCCCTAACCGGTAAAGAGATACACTACAGTAGATAAAGACTCAACAGGTAATGCATGACTCAATGCAAATCGTTCAAGAATAAACGTATGGGAAGCATCCGTATTTATCAATACAAATGCAGGATAACTACATCAAGAACAGTTACCTGCAACATCATCATCTGGTGCTTCCTGAGCTTGCTCCTCGATCAAAGCAAATACTCTGGCCTGCTATCTAGGAGGCTGGCCAACTGTCTGGCTTCCTCCTGGCCTCTGCTGTGACTGAGATGGTGCTGGCTGAAATGAAGGAACAGCAGCTGATCGTCTACTCCACTATGCCGCTGATCCAGATGATTCGGCTCCCTGAATCTTTGAGAACCCTTCTGTGGACACACTCTGGCAAAATGTCCCTGTTGTTTGCAGAAGTGGCAACTACCAAGTACTCCTTGGCATTGCTCAGTGGAATGTCTCCCTCCACAATTTCCGCAGTAAGTTCCGGTATAACTCTGTTTGGAACCACTGGAGCTAGAAGAACTGCCGCCAGACTTCTTAAACTGCTTTCCTCTAGCCTTCAGAAAATCTTACTTTCCACCACTGCTACTATCACTCTCAAATCGGGGATGTGGTTGCTGTGGTCTCGGTGCGGGAGGAATATCTGCAGCTCCTCTCTGCCTTATCAGGCCCGCTTCAGCGCCTTTTGCTCTATTCATGGCATCAGCAAAGTTATTCGGTCGTCCTGTGTTCACCAATGTAAATATATCGGGATTCAAGCCATTGATGAACTGATCAGCAACGGCTTCGTCATTTCCAGCCACATGTGGAGCAAACTTCAATAAGGTAGAGAACTTGGTCACATATTCTTCAATGTTCAGCTGACCCTGTCTCAAATTGGCAAACTCCGCCCCCTTGTCTTTCCTGTACGACACTGGGAAAAATCTTTGATAAAACTCAGTTTTAAATACATCACAAGTAATAGTCGTACCTCGCTGTTCCAAGGCCCTCTTCATCGTAATCCACCAGTTCTTTGCAACATCAAGCAACTGGTGCCCAATCAATTTAATTCGGCGCTCATCACTGTAATCCAGTGAATCAAACAGCATCTCAATGTTATCTAACCAACTCTCACATTCAACTGATGTCTCAGTACCCTTCAGAGTCGGTGGTTTGAATGACTGAAACCTTTTCAATAACGTTTCCATCGGAGTTGCTGTCACATCCATTGGAGGATTCGATGTGCTACCCTGTTCTGGTATTCTTCGAGGAGGCATATCTGATAATCAAATGGATTAGTACCCCAATCCAATAAACCTGTTTCACTTCAGTTCCCTCCTCCGATCATCTTACTGCTGATCGAGAATCGATTCAAATTCGTTTCCAATAATACATATTACATCATCAAATCAGATAAGTCAAGTAACATGTATTATATAAAGCAGTAAAACATGCTAGCAATCACAAGCATGGAAGGAAAACTCAATCTACCGCGCTCACTAGCTTCTATCTCAGTCTAAAGGATCTATCGCTCTGATACCACCTGTTGTGGGGACCCGGACGCTAATCATCATTTTAATCATCTTTGGGATTTAATTATCAATTAAAATAAACATGGTCTAAACACTTTTTTCTTTAATATGCGAAAGGTAATGGAATCAATCTATTATACAAACCAGTATAATAATACAAATCTTGTACAACATGCTTCTAGTTCAAACTAATCTAAGGTTTAACTACAAATTTCAAGTATTAAACCAAGTCTACATCCAAGTCCGGAATCACCACTCTAATCTCGATCTCTCATCATCTTCTTGACCCCGATCTTGTCCCACCTGTTGTCATGCACACATACAAAACAAGACAACAGCCGGATAACTCCGGTGAGAAGAAATCCCAGTATAAACAATGTAAACATGCAATCATATAAAAACATATACAAAAGCCTATAACAAATATCATTCACATGCAGCCAATCAACAAACATGAATGATATAAAACTGTAAATCAACTAGTCATCACAGACTCGACTCAAACAACGCGTCGTCTCAGACTCGACTCAACTCTAACCTAGGGATCCCAATGTCTGGATATTGATAATTATATCGAATCTCAGTCGATAGGAATGAATCAACCCTAAACGGCATCGATATAATTCATATATCCAGTGTCTGGGCGAAACAGCCACAGAATTGACGAATCAGTCAAGGATTAAACAAATCAGCCAATAACTAGACGAATCAGCCAGTAATTAAGCGAATCAGCCAAAGTTTAGACAAATCAGTCGATAACTAGACGAATCAGCCAATAACCAGACGAATCAGCCGGTGACGAGGCGAATCAGCCAACAACTAAACAATCAGTAGTCAATACATGCAGTGGCTATAAATCAATAGACTACAAACATCAATCTCATCAATTACAAATATCAATGCAATAAACTAAGTATGTGATTTAGGGAAACTCGAGTCAAACCTCACTCGAGTGTTGCAATCCCAACTCAACATTAATTTATACCTTTCGTCGCACAATCTCTGTCGATATCGAAGTCTCGATGTCAAAGTCGTCAATACAAATCTGAAATGGCATCATCAGTGTACATTCTATCAAGCTCTAGTACACCTCAATACACATAGGAATCAATATTTCATTTCAATGCATTTCGACGGCATAACGACGGATTCTCAATATACCGATCAACTCATATAACATAATCAATATCAACAACTCATAATCTTCATCATAAACATATATAACTTCTGAAATCTGCATATCTCATTTCGATACATGCTGAAAATCATAACAATGTCATATGCTATCATTTTCTCGATCCGGTTTCGATTATACTATGTCCAACATGTCAAGAACACATAATAACAACCAATATCTTATTTCCCCAACATCTCAACTTCAAAGCATGTTGAAAGTGAACAATACTTACATCCTCTTGTAGCCTTTGATGTAAGGAACACAATTATGAACTCGGATTGAAAATCAGATGGCTAATTCTTTCACAACTCAAAGTTTACTATGAAGAAAGCTTGAGGGAATTTCTGAAGTTCTCTCGATTCCCAGCTGCAGGAAGGAATGGAAATGAAGACACATACAATATATATGCATGGCAAGGACAAGTGTTATTATTTTTCAATAACCACGTTGCACCGCGGGTGCGGTGGCTTCTTGACCGCGGGTGCGGTCTGCTCTCGGCAGCCCTATCCAAAATGCAGAGCCATCGACCGCGGGGGCGCTCTGGTTGACACCGCGGGTGCGCTCAACCTACTGTAGCAGCACCGCAGGTGCGCTGCCTCTGGAACCGCGGGTGCGGTATTGCTACTGTAATTCTTCCATATTTCATGAGCCAAAACCGCGGGTGCACTGCTTCTTGGACCGCGGGTGCGGTGACTCTACTGTAAAAATGCCCATCTTTCTGTCCATCAACCGCGGGTGCGGTCTATATCTTATGCAACACTTCATAATCTCATTTAGTGCCTCTCATTACATGGCATGCATACTCATAGCTTCCGAATATCACATCAATGAAGACTAATAAATCTCGAGCCTTACACATGATGAAACAATAACATTAAAAGACATGTTGCATGCTTGGTTTAAAATGAAAAATTTTATATGCATGATTTTTACTAAGTGATGATAATATGTTGAAGGATGTGAAGGGATTGTGACTAACACGATGATATGTTGGAGATATCGTGAGGGTTATGGTCCCAGTGGGAGCCCGACGATCGTATTTCCTTGGATACGGATATGTATATGTATATGTATACGATGATATAATAATACGTAAGGCCAGGGCCCAGTTGACCGGTAAGAGTGTTGCTGGTGTCCCTCGCCGCCCAGTACTGTGGTTACATGTAGATGGATCCATCGCCTAACACGTATATGAAAGTCACAATCAACGATCTGAATTCAACAATTACGGACATGAACACGAACATGAGTTTGAATACGAATATGGACATGAATATGAATATGTTTAAGTGATATGTTTATGTCTTTTGAAAATGTTTTTATGCATCACGAAAATGTTTACGAAAATGTTTAAGTTTAAGTTTATGCATCTTCATGAAAATGATATTTTAAGTATAAGTATTTTTCACTGTTATATGTTAACTGTATTACGTATTATTCGTTATCAAGAATATGATGTGTTGAGTCTTTAGACTCTCTAGGAGTGATTGATGCAGGTGATAATGATAATATGTTAATGGAGGTCTTGATGGTTGATCTGACTGGACTGGAGGTGCACATAACCTGAGGACCGACGGTAGTTTTCCGCACTAGTTATGATTTATGATTTTAAGTAATGTTAAAGATATTTTTACGACGTTTTATTGGCGAGTGGTTTTTGAGAGGTTATAGTATGGACTATACTTTTCAAATGTTAGTTGGTTGATTTATTTTAAAATGATGTCAAAAATATTTTATGCTTGTGTATGCAATTCGGCCGAGTCTATGTGAGGTTTAAAAAAAAAAAATTCTAGCACGTTTTAAGAAAACGAAAAAGGGCAGACATTTCAGTAGGTCATTGGGCTCCTGTACACCAGCAGCGTGAGAATCTTCTCCAGTCCTGGATCAGGCACTGAGGGGTCTGAGGCGGGGCTGGAATGGTTCGAACAACGCTGGGGTCGAAGGATCAAATAACCGAACCATGTTGGAGAGGGTAGCCCCGGGGGGGAACGTGATGCGTTTTCTGGAATTCTTAGTGGTTAGGAACGTGCATGGTCTTGGTTTCGTTAGGTGTCTTAGAGGCTGATCGAGGTACTTAGTAGGCTGGATCATGGCGGGGGAAATGGGTTTAGCGCGAGGCGTGAGTTGTAGGGGATAAGTGCAAATGAATTGGTGAAATGTGATAGGACCGAAAGAATTCTGCCAAGTTCTAAAGATTTCAGCTGTGGATTAGCACCTTAATGGAATTGATTTAGGACCTATTAAATGTTTTTAAAATGTGGTATAAGTTGGGAAGATTTTGGTTAAGTTTCGGTTCGATTCGGGTTAAAACCGGGACCCTGGTCCAAGTTTTAAAACGAACCGATTAAGTTTGAGATTTGGGCTCGAGTTTACGTCTAGGAACGCTTTTAAAAATTTTTTGGGACATTTTAAGAAGTTTGGTAAGCTTCGGGTCAATTTTAGAGGTCCAGGGTTGAAACGATAATTTTTGGGTTTCCAGGGGCAAAATGGTCATTTCGCACCCGGGTGGGATTTTTTGGTCCTGGCAGCGCCCTGAGCATAAATCATGATATTTTTAAATGTTCATGCATCACGTTTACGATTTTTACGCTATTATAATAATTATGGTGCATGCTTGGTTTAAAGGAATTAATAGAGAAAAAGTGAGAAAGTGAAGAGCACTCCGTCTCCGCCGCGCCGCGTCGTTATTTCGTTTGTTTTCTGTCAAAACAAACCAAGGCATGTTTATATCTTCTTTCACTCTTCAATCAAGCCATATAGGTATTTTTAAATATCGCAAGTACATGATTTTAATGCAAGAAGATCGAAATTGTTCATATTTAATTATGTTGGTTAATTATATTACGTGCATAGAAAATATTCATTTTTGAGATTTATGCGATATTGTTTGTGGCCATCTCACTATCATGGGAGCATTATTTCACCTGATCGCAAGTTACCGGTCAGTTCAGTTATGTACCACCCAGTATACTGTGGCATTAGTCTGATCAGACGTTCATAATTCACCCGGTCGCCAGTTACCGGTCATGGGAGCATTGTATTATCCGGTCGCTAGTTACCGGTCAGTTCAGTTCAGTTCAGGGGCCACTTGCGTAGACCATAATCTCAACAGAAAATTATTACATGCTATTTCAGTACAGGGCTCCAAGGAGCAAACATTTTCACTATGATTTTCAGTTCAGTTATGCACGTATTATAATTGCTCATGACAAGTTATTTTCACATTATGCCTCATGACATGATATTTTTATTCCATGCAAATTTTACTATATTATTTACTCATTATTTACGATATATGCATGCTGAGTCTTTAGGCTCATTAGACTTGATTGTTGTAGGTACTGATGATGTCGGGGCCGAGGGCGGGGACCAGTGAGCTAGCTTGGGTCGGCAGTAGTGGCACCCGAGGACCTCATTTACAGCACTTGCCATATTTTTATGCTCAAACATTTTATCAGTTGTTGGATACTTTAACTTGTTATTTTGGCGAGTAATACTTTCTTCCGCTGCTATTTTGAATATTTAAACTTGATTTATCAGTTGATTTTGTGAATGAGGCAATTTTGATTATTTTAAAAAGAAATTTTTTAATGTTTCCGCAAAGTTTCAAACACGAATTTTCGGGCCATTATAGCTGGTATCAGAGCAACGTTCTGTAAAGGGTTGTACTACTACTGACCACGAGAAGCTCATGAAGTCACGTCTTCGGTATGTAAGTTTTACAATTGTGCATTTTATTCAAAGCATGAATTATTTGACAGCATGTTTTCATGAATTATTTTACGTCCAGATTTATTTTATTGTTCAGTATTTGAATTTAAATAAATTATGGAATTATGCATGTTGGTTACGTATGGGTTATGTATGGAACAGTATGCCCTCTAGACGCATTCTCGAGCGCACTAGAAATGAGGAGCCTCGCCAAGATGACAGAGAGGAGCAGAGGCAGGAGAGAGACTTACCACCTCCACCACCCCCTCCACCTGACATGAATGCTCAGAAGTTAGCTGGGATGACTCAGTTCTTCGCACAGTTTGCGGGGAACCAGGCTGTGGCGACCAGGCCGACAGGGCCCGAGGCTGTCTACGAGAGATTCATGAAGATGCGCCCAAAGAAGTTTTCAGGGACGTCTGATCTTATGATTTCCGAGGGCTGGATCAAGTCCCTCGAGGTTATCTTCGAGTTTATGGAGCTTGGAGATGCAGACAGAGTCCGATGTGCCACATATTTATTCGGAGGAGATGCCCGCTTATGGTGGGAAGGAGCATCAGTAGCCCTGAACTTGGCTACACTGAGCTGGACACGCTTCACGGAGGTATTCTACTCCAAATATTTTACTGAGGAAGTGCGCACCAGGTTGACCACGGAATTCATGATCCTGAGGCAGAGAGATCTGACGGTTACAGAGTTCATCCGTAAGTTTGAGAGGGGTTGTCATTTTGTGCCCCTGATCGCGAATGATGCTAAAGCCAAGTTGATGCATTTCTTGGTGGGTCTACGGCCGATCTTGCGCCGTGATGTTAGGGTGTCTGACCCTACTACTTATGAGGTCGCTGTCTCCAGAGATCTAGCCGCAGAGCAGGATCAACGTGATATCGAGAGAGACCGTCAGGGAAAGCGCCCAATCCAGGTAACGCACCGCCCTCCTCCTCAGCAGCATCAGCAGCAGAACAAGAGGCCTTTTCATGGGCGGCCTAGAAACAGGGGAGGACCTCAGCAGCAGCAGGGACGCACAGTCCCGAGGACTTTTGAGCACCCAGTTTGCCCTAAGTGCTCACGCCGCCATCCTGGAGCATGTATGTTTGGCTCCGGAAAGTGTTACAAGTGTGGTAGTCCAGACCACTTATTTCTGCAGTGCCCTCAGAGGAATCTGCCTACCCAAGGCAGAGTGTTTGCTCTCCATGCTACGGAGACGAACCCAGATACGATGCTTATGACAGAGAGAATATTTATATCTGGTTCCGCTATGAAGGCCTTGATAGATTCAGGGGCCACAAATTCATTTATTTCGGAGGTCTTTGCTAATTTCCTCAAGGTCAAGACCATTGGGCTAGATGTAGCCTATTCAGTAGTATTGCCTTCTGGTGAGAAGATGGCAGCTACCAATGTGATCCGAGACGTAGATCTTGAGCTCCATGGCAACCTCGTTTATGCGGATCTTATCATTTTGCCGATGCCAGAGTTTGACATCATCCTAGGGATGGACTGGCTTCTAAGGAACAGAGTGTTGATAGACTTCCAGCGGAGATCTGTTCTAGTCCGACCGCCGGGGATGACGCAGTTCTTATTCGAGCCAGACAGATACTTTCCTTTACCGCGCATTATTCCTTATGTTCAGGCTAGGAAGATCATGCATAGAGGGTGTCGGACATTTTTAGCAACCTTTATATCTGTCCCCGAGGCACCCAGTCAGTCAGCCGCAGATGTTCCGATTGTCAGAGATTTCTTAGACGTTTTTCCCGAAGACGTCTCTGGTATGCCACCCGAGCGAGAGGTGGAGTTTTCTATTGAGCTTATGCCAGGTACGGCTCCGATCTCCAAAGCGTCATACCGATTAGCACCGATAGAGATGGCAGAGCTTAAGAAGCAGATTCGGGGACTTCTTGACAAGGAGTTCATTCGCCCGAGTTTTTCACCATGCGGCGCGCCAGTATTGTTTGTGAAGAAGAAGGATGGCTCTATGAGGCTTTGTATTGACTACCGGGAGTTGAACAGGGTTACAGTGAAGAACAAGTACCCACTTCCGAGGATCGAGGATTTGTTTGACCAGTTGCAGGGAGCTTCGATATTCTCCAAGATTGATCTGGGTTCCGGTTATCACCAGTTGAGGGTGAGGGATGCTGATGTTTCCAAGACTGCTTTCAGGACTCGTTATGGCCACTATGAGTTCCTTGTGATGCCGTTCGATCTGACGAATGCGCCGGCGATCTTCATGGATCTCATGAATCGCGTATTTCAGCCGTATCTTGACCAGTTTGTGATAGTATTCATAGACGACATTCTCATCTACTCGAAGAATCAGGAGGATCACAGCAGACATCTGACCACAGTTCTGCAGACCTTGCAGAAGCACAAGTTATTCGCAAAGTTTAGTAAGTGCGAATTTTGGTTAGAGAAGGTGGCGTTCTTAGGCCACATTGTTTCTAGCAGTGGTATTGAGGTAGACCCAGCGAAAGTTGCAGCAGTCAGAGATTGGGTTGTGCCGCAGAATGCATCAGAGATCCGCAGTTTTCTTGGGCTAGCAGGATATTATCGGAAGTTCATTAAGGGATTCTCCTCTATTGTCATTCCACTCACATCATTGACCAAGAAGAATGCTAAATTTGTGTGGAGCGAGGAGTGTCAGAAGAGCTTCGATACTTTGAAGCAAGCTCTTATCTCAGCACCAGTTTTGGCCATGCTATCAGGACCCGGTGAGTTTGTTCTGTATACCGATGCTTCGAAGCTCAGGTCTCGGCGCAGTATTGATGCAGCATGGGAAGGTGATAGCATATGCTTCCCGTCAGTTGAAGACTCATGAGAAGAATTACCCTACCCACGATCTAGAGTTGGCTGCCGTTGTTTTTGCTTTGAAGATCTGGAGGCATTATTTGCATGGAGAGAAGTGCCAGATCTTTACCGACCACAAGAGCCTCAAGTATTTCTTTACGCAGAAGGAGCTGAACATGCGTCAGAGGCGTTGGTTGGAGCTTGTGAAAGATTATAACTGTGACATTAGCTACCACCCGGGTAAAGCTAATGTAGTTGCGGATGCATTGAGCAGAAAAGTCACAGTGATGGCTCATTTGACGATTCAGAGACCTCTTCAGACTGAGATGCAGAGGTTTGGTCTAGAGACTTATCCTCAAGGTAGAGTTCCCCATCTATCTACCTTGACTATTCAGTCCTCTCTCCTTGACCGTATTCGTAGCGGTCAGCCAGCAGATGAGCAGTTGGCACAGTGGAAGCAGAGTGATGAGGCCAAGGGCAGTGTCTTATATACAGTCAGTGACGGTATTGTGAGATACCGAGACAAGATGTGGCTTCCTAGCAGTGGTTCTATCCGAGCAGATATTTTATCAGAGACCCACATGTCCCCGTACTCTATTCATCCAGGGAGTACGAAGATGTATCGAGATCTGCAGTCATTGTATTGGTGGCCTGGGATGAAGAAAGACATCAGACGATTTGTATCCGAGTGTCTGACTTTCCAGTTAGTGAAGGCGGAGCATCAGAGACCAGCAGGTTTGCTCAAGCCTCTTCCTATTCCCGAGTGGAAGTGGGAGAATGTCACCATGGACTTTGTGACCGGTTTGCCGAAGTCAGTCAGAGGACCAAATGCCATCTGGGTGATTGTAGATCGTCTTACCAA
Source organism: Primulina tabacum (assembly GCF_025594145.1). Classification (NCBI taxonomy): domain Eukaryota; kingdom Viridiplantae; phylum Streptophyta; class Magnoliopsida; order Lamiales; family Gesneriaceae; genus Primulina; species Primulina tabacum. The sequence continues at coordinate 25,638,416 of NC_134553.1, read as the reverse complement.
ATCAGCGCACTTCTTGCCTATTAAGACGACTTTCACCATGATTCAGTATGCGGAGTTGTATATTCGGGAGATAGTCCGACTTCATGATATTCCAGTTTCTATCGTATCTGACAGAGATCCCAGATTCACTTCCTCGTTTTGGAAGAGTTTGCATTCGCCTATGGGTACGAAGTTGCTGTTTAGCACAGTTTTCCATCCGCAGACAGATGAGCAGTCAGAGCGAGTTATTCAGATCTTGGAAGATCTTCTCCGTGCTTGCGTCATTGATTTCTCAAGAAGTTGGGAGTCGAACTTACCATTGGTAGAGTTCACCTATAACAACAGCTTCCAGTCGTCTATAGGTATGGCTCCGTATGAAGCATTGTATGACCGTAAGTGTAGATCTCCTGTTCATTGGGACGAAGTAGGAGAGAGAGCAGAGTTGGGTCCGGAGATTATTCAGCAGGCTGCCGATGTAGTAGTCAAGATCCGTGATAGGATGAGGACTACTCAGAGTCGACGAAAAGCTATGCAGATCAGAGAAGTAGAGATTTAGAGTTTGCCGTTTGCGACCATGTCTTTGTGAAGGTAGCACCTATGAAGGGTGTCATGCGATTTGGGAAGAAAGGGAAGCTCAGTCCGAGATTCATTGGACCATTTGAAATCCTCGACAGAGTTGGGACGTTAGCTTATTGTGTGGCTCTTCCGCCGAATCTGGCCGGAGTACACAATGTGTTTTACGTCTCTATGATGAGGAAGTATATGGTAAATCCTTCGCATGTTCTGAACTTCGAGCCGTTGCAGCTTACTCCAAACCTGTCTTAAGGAGAGACCAGTGCAGATCTTAGACAGACAGGAAAAGAAGCTTCGGAACAAAATGGTACAGCGAGTCAAAGTCAAATGACTTAACCATTCCGAAGAGGAAGCTATGTGGGAGTCTGAGCCAAAGATGAGGAGTCGGTATCCCGAATTATTTGGTGAGTTTGAATTTCGAGGACGAAATTTCTTTAAGGGGGGAGGATTGTAGAACCCGTAAATTGGACTACGTATAAGCCATGCATAATTTATAGTATTTAAATTAAAATGATTTTTATTGCATGAGTATTTAAATTCTTTTCTTTAAATTTATTTATTTTACGCAGTAGTTTAATTGTTACCTTTTCAGTTAAATAAGTGAGGCCGGACTGGAGATGGAGTATTAGGATAAGTTAATAAAGACTTATTTAAGTAGTGGTAATTTAGCATGTTTGTAAATATAATTTAAAAAGTTGGCATGCATGCAAGTTATTAAACTTCTTTGGTATTTTATTTAAATTTTTTAAAGCATTAAATGCATGTTTATTTCATTAATTTATGTTTAATTATTTTTATGCATTTTAGGCATAATTCATGCAAGATAGGATTTGTTTCATGAAACTTTAAAAGTTCGTGCCTTAAGATTTTTAAGTTGCATTCGATCGAGTAACGAAGACCGGATAATTTTCAGAAAATTATTTTATTTCACGATTTATTTTTTTAATTAATTTAAAGCATTTTTAAATATATATTTTTCGAAAATTGGGGTTTTGGGTATTTTTACCCGCATCATTTTAATTTTTAGCGGTACGATAATTTTATCGAATCGGGGGACTTTTTAAGGGTTCGGCTAATATTTTTAAAATCTTTTCAACTCGAAATATTTTTCGGGAGTGGGTTTGAGCTTAATGGACCTAGTTTTGAGTTTATAGGGCTTATTATCTTTTAATCTTTTAATTAAACAATTTAGGCCCATAAACTATTTTGTTATCTATATAATTAAGCCCTTAAGCACCATTAACCCTAAACCTAATCCCACAAAGCAGCCGACACCCTCATTCAACACTCCCCACCCTCGGTTTCAGAACTCGGCAGCCGAAAGTATCAGCCTCCTTCTTGTTCTTGCAAAGAAGGCTTCATCCGGGTCTCCATTTCATCGCTCTTGCTCTTCAATCGTTAAGGCATGCTTTCACTTTTGTTCCTCATCATGTACGTCCTAAATATTCTGTAAAACATGTATGTACACGTGCATATCTCATACTTGCATGTGGGTGTGTTTTTGGTGGGTTTTATCATGAAACTTGCATCATATTTGCTTCATTTACTCACGTTTTCTGAGATATGATGCAAGGGGCTGCTGTGTTGGTTTGTCAAGGGTAGGGACAGATCGGGAGTGAGAGCTGTAGGTGCAGGTGCGTGAATTTGATCGGGTTTGGTTCGTAAACGTGAGGCTATGCAGATCGAGGCTTGGTGCTAAGGGTTCGGTCATTGGGCTCCTGTACACCAGCAGCGTGAGAATCTTCTCCAGTCCTGGATCAGGCACTGAGGGGTCTGAGGCGGGGCTGGAATGGTTCGAACAACGCTGGCGTCGAAGGATCAAATAACCGAACCATGCTGGAGAGGGTAGCCCCGGGGGGGAACGTGATGCGTTTTCTGGAATTCTTAGTGGTTAGGAACGTGCATGGTCTTGGTTTCGTTAGGTGTCTTAGAGGCTGATCAAGGTACTTAGTAGGCTGGATCATGGCGGGGGAAATGGGTTTAGCGCGAGGCGTGAGTTGTAAGGGATAAGTGCAAATGAATTGGTGAAATGTGATAGGACCGAAAGAATTCTGCCAAGTTCTAAAGATTTCAGCCGTGGATTAGCACCTTAATGGAATTGATTTAGGACCTATTAAATGTTTTTAAAATGTGGTATAAGTTGGGAAGGTTTTGGTTAGGTTTTGGTTCGATTCGGGTTAAAACCGGGACCCCGGTGCAAGTTTTAAAACGAACCGATTAAGTTTGAGATTTGGGCTCGAGTTTACGTCTAGGAATGCTTTTAAAAATGTTTTGGGACATTTTAAGAAGTTTGGTAAGCTTCGGGTCAATTTTAGAGGTCCAGGGTTGAAACGATAATTTTTGGGTTTCCAGGGACAAAATGGTCATTTCGCACCCGGGGTGAGATTTTAATTCTGGCAGCGCCCTGAGCATAAATCATGATATTTTTAAATGTTCAAGCATCACGTTTAAGATTTTTATGCTATTATAATAATTATGGTGCATGCTTGGTTTAAATTGCATGCTTCGTTCAAGGGCCACTTGCGTAGACCATAATCTCAACAGAAAATTATTACATGCTATTTTAGTACAGGGCTCCAAGGAGCAAACATTTTCACTATGATTTTCAGTTCAGTTATGCACGTATTATAATTGCTCATGGTAAAATATTTTCACATTATACCTTATGACATGATATTTTTATTCCATGCAAATTTTACTATATTATTTACTCGTTATTTACGATATATGCATGCTGAGTCTTTAGGCTCACTAAATTTGATTGTTGTAGATACTGATGATGTCGGGGCCGAGGGTCGGCAGTAGTGGCACCCGAGGACCTCATTTACAGCACTTGCCATATTTTTATGCTCAAACATTTTATCAGATGTTGGATACTTTAACTTGTTATTTTGGCGAGTAATAATTTCTTCCGCTGCTATTTTGAACATTTAAACTTGATTTTTCAGTTGATTTTGTGAATGAGGCAATTTTGATTATTTTAAAAAGAAATTTTTTTAATTTTTCTTTAAATTTTCAAACACGAATTTTCGGGCCATTATATGAATATTGTTTAGTAGTTTGATTTATATTTAAAATATACGTATTACATGATATCTTATTTCAATTTTTTAACTTAAACATACCAATTACCAAATATAACATTTTTTTCCTCTGTTAAGCGAACACTCAATATAAAATATAAAGACTAAGAATTATATAATATAGAGAAACAACGACACTTTAACAATATAGTTGACATTAATAATATTATATGATACGATCCTAGTGAAATGAGTTAGCAGGGTCGGGTGCTCCATCGGATCTGCTATCAAGATAATGAAGGAAACTGAGCAAGAACTATATCTGTGACGAAGATATATCTCTGCAATATGGCTTCCGCTGTAACCTGCAAATAAGAAAAGAACTCGTGAATGGGCGCCGGAGTGGTGTCCGGCGTGGCCACTCCGATGCTTAAGTCAGGAGGTGAAGATGATAACCAGTGTAACTTAGATAAAAGTAAAGGCTACTGGTGTAAATATGTGCATTAACATGTGTTGGTGAATGAATCATTCTCCAGCACCAGAGAAGAAGAGGAAGCCAAAAGTCACTCAAATGAATTACATACCTGCTATTTATAGGAGAAAAGGTAGTAGGTACCTTGTTTTCAGTGCCTACTTGCCACTTCCTGTCACGCCACCCTACTTTTCCATCAAGTCACATCAATAGGATTTTGTCAGGTGCGTTTCTCGAGACAAGTTCTTATCTTCTGAACCACTAGAATGCGGCACTGTTATCGAGGTGCCCGGGTAGAATGCCTCCCGGGAGATTTATACAAGAGCCTGGGACTATGACTGCCCGGAGAGTAGAGCATGGGCTTGCACCTGCCCGGCTCCAGAAGAATCCATCTGCAGACTCACTCTGATTTGGGAATCTATTTGATATTCCGGGTCATCCATGACCCGGGCTCTTACGGGGGGTGGTATCATCACACATCCCTTAAATAGTCGGGCTAGAATCATACTCGTTGTCCCGATCAGTCATGCCTGGATTCCCAAAGAGATCATCAATCTTTTTCTATAAAAGCATCGGGGCTTCATGTCTCCCAGAAATGGGATGAAATGCCGGAGTCTCATGTCTTATGGACTTCAGATAAGATGCCGGGGCCTCGTGCCTCCCAGTCTTTGCATAAGATGCCGGAGCCTCATGTCTTATGGACATGAGATGTGGGGACCCGGACGCTAATCATCTTCTTAATCATCTTTGGGATTTAATTATCAATTAAACTAAACAGGGTCTAAAAATTTTTCTTTTAAAACACAAGTGCGGAGCGTAATGGAATGTAACTGATATACATCTCAGTATATAAGTACAATAATGTACAACAATTATTCAACTAGTCTAAGGTTCAACTACTAAATTTCAAGTATTAAACCAAGTCTACAATAAGTCCGGAATCACCACTCTAAACTCGTCTTGTCTCATCATTTTCTTGACCCCGATCCTGTCCCACCTGTTTTCATGCACACATACAAAACAAGACAACAGCCGGATACTCCGGTGAGAATAAATCCCAATATAAAACATGGTAGACATGCATATACACAATATAAATCCTAAAGCATATTATCATGCATAAAATCAATAACAATAGGTTTCATAGTCTATGAAACCAAATCAAAATAAGCATGCAATAACAATGGGTTCCATAATCTCTGAAACCAAAATAAAATAAGCATGCAACTCAAATCAATTCATATCTTGACTCGACTCGACTCTAACTCTAGGGATCCCGGTGTGAATAAGACGTCACTATCTGTCACCTACCCTCCCAATCGGGGTGACGGTACGTCTTATTCCTAGACTTCGGTCCTGTCTATATCGAATGTCTACAATCGGAGGAAATCTGCTCTTATGCGTCGATACCACCGAACATCTAGAAATTTGGCAAATCTGCCAATGACTCTTCTATCTTAAATGTTTGAATATAAATCTATAAACAAAGCATAATCATAACAAAATATAAACAACAATCTAGTATGTGATTTTGTTGGGAAACTCAAATTGAATCTCATTTGAGTTGTGTCTTCCCAAAACAAAACATGAATTATACCTTTTTCTTCCCGGTCTGACGAAGACGAAGTCTTGTATTCCAATCTGTCCATACCCAGTCTGGCAATGACAATCGCATAAATACAATATCAGTATATAATTCGATTCAAAACCTGTTCTGATCAATACTCAAATCAGTATATAATATGATCCATATCTGAACAAGGTACAATCTAATTCATATCAACGATATCATCGAAATCATTACTGAATCTGATCACTCTAAATCAACTGATGTTTTGACGGCATAACAATACAGTTTTGATATCTCCGTCAATCTCAACATCACAGATATAATATCAGAATTCATAATCAGTATCAGTACAATTCATAATCTCAATATATGTACACTTAAGTTCAGTAACAACACAACTCTGATATCAAATCCCAATCAATATCTTTCGAAAATCATAACAATTGTATAAACAGTCTATTCTTTAATATGACTCCAATTATACAATGTCTACTGTAGCAGAAAACACTATATCTGATTCATATTCAATTCTGACAATATCATAATTTCAAATCGTGTCTAAACGTAACAAAACTTATGTCCAGTTGTAGCCTGCGTTGATAGGAACACAGTACTGAAGTCGGATTCAAATTCTGACGGACGGATTTCTCGTAAATCACAAATCTTTCACGTCGAAGAAAACTTCACAATTTTCTTTTCATTCTTTCGATTTCCTACGGATGAATGCTTGGATATATATATATATATATATACACCTCATGCGTTCCAAGAAACGTGGCTTGCTTCTTTCAATAACACGTCTCGCGCATATGCGCGAATACCATCGGCGCATATGCGCGAGACACTAAGTCTCCGCGCGTGTCTTCACAATGGCTCTCGCGCATATGCGCGTACTATCTTGGCGCATATGCGCCCAACGTTCTGGACACCCCGTGCATGTGCGCGCCTTCAAGTCGCGCAAGTGTGCGCAATGTTCTGCCTACCTAGCGCATGTGCGCCCGTCCACGTCGTGCATATGCGCGAGGACTATTCCTCACACAAAACGTCAAATCTTCTTTCGGCTCTCCCGGTCTGATCCGTTCCGTCTATAAACACCTCTCAATTACGAATACATTATAATAATTATCGCCAAATCATTTTTGATTAACAGGATAAATTTCTCGAGCCTTACATTTCTCCCCCCCCCCCCCCTAAGATCTGATTTCGCCCCCGAAATCATAGGCACTCAATTCAGATATATCAGAAGAAATGTATAACAGAGTTTAATCAGAAACTCATCTCAATAAAATCATTCTGAAATCTCAGTCTCATGACAAATTCTGTCTTTCAGATAGTCTCTTTGATGCCCTGTCAACTTACTGTATTTTCAATAATAGAATAGTCTTCATTCTGAAATATCTTTCTTGTACGGATCTGTGATTCCAAACTGGAATAATAATTCAAGAAGTATAATATCATAATACCCTTCGAAATAACTCTGACAGAATCAATCTCGCAATATTGGCTTTACAACATCCGTATATACCAACTATCAACTCATAACAAATCAATATCATTATCTCTTATCAAATCTGGCAATCCCAGTTAGAGTTATATTCAATCTTCGGCCTCAAATACTAGCAGTCATCGTTCGACGTTGGCATATTTAATCTGTCTGGTCTGAGCTATCTTCATTCTCTTCTGAATTAGCTACATTTTCTTTGTCATATCTCTGACCGTATCAGATCCTATCTCAGGTATCTCCGAGATATTATTCTTATACCAAAGAAATCTGCAGTACTTACTGTACAATATGTCGTCTGTAACTATCTCATTATCCATCTGGTAATCTGATAACTATTATCGTACAATAATTCACACAGCGATAATATGTCATATCAACTAGTGCTAGCATCCAGCACTTTAGCTCCCTGGATATCTTCCAATATCTGGATAGTACACTCTGGCTATCTGGTATTCGGTGGATAATATATGAGAAAGCTTATGGTATATTCTGCCACAAGTACAAACTCAATTAAAAATTAAAATCTAATATAATCTACTTCAACATTCTGATCAATCTGACCATTTCTTTGACATCGATCTTTGTCATCTGATCATGTTTGTACGTCATCTTGTACAAACTAATAGATATAGATTGAACAATCTTTCAATCACAATCATATCATATCACAATCTGGAAAGTATTATAGTGATCTCATTACGAAATTCATCGAAATATACTCCCCATGTCTAGTCAGAATTATACAAATTCTGTAATAAATCTTCTGATTTCTATCTTTCTGTCTTCATTTATTGACAATTCAAACATTTCAGTACAATTTCTGCCAACATTTCAGTACAATTTCTATCATAAATGATTTAATCTGTCTATATCAAAACTGTATGTCCGAATATTATCCATTCTCAGTTACCAAAATGAAAATTGAATCCACTATTGTGTGTTTCTGACACTATCTGTCATTTCAGATTCGAACTATTTGGCACAAACAAATCAGTTAATAATATAAATTAAAAAAAAATACCTACTTGGTATTCGGTTCTGACTATCAATATCAAATTCCGTCATGCAAATCTGACACATTTGACATCATACGATAATCATTCTCATACAGTAAAAATCACATATCTGTCACTCTGATTGATGCTCTGCTCTGATTATCGAATTTAAGTTCTGAACATTCTGGTTAAATCTCTGAACTGCCATAATTCTCGAATTCAGCTCTGATTCGGTTTGAATAATCGATTACATCTTCACGTTGCCCAGATCAACTGCTATATTATCTGCAAAGATGATATGCCCCCAAACCATACAATCTGTATCAAATACTTATCTAGAAGCTAACAATTCCCAAGCAGTTCAAAACATAATCGGATAAGATAATCTGCCAACTCAGACAAAAATAATTTTCTGACATTTCTGAAATTTATGATCTTTCTGATATCGGTATCGTTCTCAGTCACTTATCACAATCTCAACTGTGTCAAAATCAATCGGTATATTAACTTCAGATATCGCTTATTCTGAATACAATATGCTTCAAGCAAGATTCTTATCTGAATAATTTCTGTATACAATAATCACAATTCTCAGAGTATTCAATACAATCTTCAATTGTTTGATTCAATCGATCAGACGCTGCGAATATATCCACATATCATAAATATAATAAGCATAAATCATTAGAATACCTCTGAACACAGGATTTATCAATCTATAGACAGAACTGAATATTTCCAAAAGAAGCACTAAATCAGATGTAACTCTTGGTCAGTATTCTTCTACCGATATTTCAATTCTTTCAATTCATGCAGTGACATTCTGTACATTCAATATCATTCTGTGCTGAATTCTAAAACACAAACAGTACCTGGTATCAATTCAATTCTGAAATCTATCTTCCTGATATAAAGCAAATCCAAAATCTTATCTAGGAAGACGTCAACCAACTCGTACATCACTTGGCAAATCTGCCAATACTAGGCTCGATTTCAGCATGTCTACTGAATACATAAGGATATCATCTGCTCCTTTCTGTATCAATCGAGTCATAAACAATACAGATATCAAAGGAATTCTAGATCTAGAATCCTTACCGTGGAATTTCTACTCATCAACCCTATCTGGTCTGAATCTTATATTTTTCTGGAAGGAATCTACAATAGTTCTGTACTTGTTCAGCATATTAATATCAATAATGCGGTCAAATCAGAAACACAAGTACATCATAATCTAACTCGACCTCATTCTCATCTTACTGTAGTATACAATATTTCACAGAAATCTCTGATATCAATCTTTCTTGCCCAAAAAGTAAGGGAATCAATACTACAGTACAAACAGACTCAACAGATACAGCATATCTCAATGCAACTCAGTCAAAGATATCGTAGGGAATGCATTAGTATATCTCAATACCTATGCAATATAATCATAAAAGAACAGTACCTGCCACTATATCATCAGGTGTGTCCTGTGTCTGTTCCTCGGTCTTCTGCTCCCTAAAATCTTCGGAAACTTCTCTGAGGACAAACTCTAGCAAAGTGTCCCGGCTGTCTACAAATATGGCAATTACCAGTCACTCCCTGGCATTGCTCTGTGGGATGTCTCCCTCCACAAGTTCTGCAATATACTTCCGTATAACTCGGGTTGGAACCACTGGAGCTAGACGAACCACTCTGTCCGCTCCCTAACTTCTTAAACTGTTTCTTTCGAGCTTTCAGCAAATCTTGCTTTCCACTCGTACTGCCTTTATCAAATCTAAGAGGGAGTTGTTGTGTTTGGAGTGGAATCACATCCAATCTTTCTCGTTGTCGAATCAGACTCACCTCAGCTCTTTTTTCCCTACTCAAAGTAACAGCAAGATGGTAAGGTCGCTGCATATTGATCAATGCAACTATCTCCGAATTCAATCCTTTGATGAACTGATCAGCTACATCTTCATCATTCCCAGCTATCTGAGGAGCAAAACATAGTAGAGTAGAGAATTTAGCAACATATTCTTCAATATTCAGTTGGCCTTGTTTCAAATTCTCAAACTCTGCTCTTTTGTCTTCTCGGTATGAAACTGAGAAAAATCTTTGATAGAATTCGGCTTTAAAGACTTCCCACGTGATCACAGTACCACGTTGTTCTAATACTCCCTTGATTGTAATCCACCAACTCCTGGTGGCCTCTCGTAACTGGTTGGGCACCAATTTAATTCTATGTTGATCTGAATACTTAAGCAAATCAAACAACAGTTCTATGTCATCTAACCAATTCTGACACTCTTCAGACATCTCAGTACCCCTCCAAATCGGCGGTTGAAATGACTGAAATTTCTTCAACTGTATTCCCATCGGAGTTTCTGATATATCTATCTGTTCAACCGAAGTACTGCCCCGTTCTGGAATTCTTCTAGGAGGTATATCTGATTACCAAAACCATTAGTAACCCAAATACTACAAATCTGTTCCATTCTTTCTCGGATCATCTTACAGCTGATCATGAATCAGATCTGATTCATACTCAATAATACATAATACCAACTCAAATCGGATAATCAGGTAAACATGTATTTCAAAGCAGTAAATCATAGTATCATGCTAGCACACATAATGTAAATCAATATTAAAATAAATCTCATGCTAGCAATCACATGCAAGGAAAGAAAACTCAATCTACCCCGCTCATTCTCTTCTATCTCAGTCTAAAGGATCTATCGCTCTGATACCACCTGTTGTGAGGACCCGGACGCTAATCATCTTCTTAATCATCTTTGGGATTTAATTATCAATTAAACTAAACAGGATCTAAAAATTTTTCTTTTAAAACACAAGTGCGGAGCGTAATGGAATGTAACTAATATACATCTCAGTATATAATTACAATAATGTACAACAATTATTCAACTATTCTAAGGTTCAACTACTAAATTTCAAGTATTAAACCAAGTCTACAATAAGTCCGGAATCACCACTCTAAACTCGTCTTCTCTCATCGTCTTCTTGACCACGATCCTGTCCCACCTGTTGTCATGCACACATACAAAACAAGACAATAGCCGGATACTCCGGTGAGAATAAATCCCAGTATAAAACATGGTAGACATGCATATACACAATATAAATCCTAAAGCATATTATCATGCATAAAATCAATAACAATAGGTTTCATAGTCTATGAAACTAAATCAAAATAAGCATGCAGTAACAATGGGTTCCATAATCTCTGTAACAAAAATAAAATAAGCATGCAACTCAAATCAATTCATATCTTGACTCGACTCGACTCTAACTCTAAGGATCCCGGTGTGAATAAGACGTCACTATCTGTCACCTACCCTCCCAATCGGGGTGATGGTACGTTTTATTCCTAAACTTCGGTCCTGTCTGTATTGAATGTCTACAATCGGAGCAAATCTGCTCCTATGCGTCGATACCACCGAACATTTAGAAATTTGGAAAATCTGCCAATGACTCTTCTATCTTAAATGCTTGAATATAAATCTCTAAACAAAGCATAATCATAAAAAAATATAAACAACAATCTAGTATGTGATTTTGTTGGGAAACTCAAATTGAATCTCATTTGAGTTGTGTCTTCCCAAAACAAAACATGAATTATACCTTTTTCTTCCCGGTCTGACGAAGACGAAGTCTTGTATTCCAATCTGTCCATACCCAGTCTGGCAATGACAATCGCATAAATACAATATCAGTATATAATTCGATTCAAAACCTGTTCTGATCAATACTCAAATCAGTATATAATATGATCCATATCTGAACAAGGTACAATCTAATTCATATCAACGATATCATCGAAATCATTACTGAATCTGATCACTCTAAATCAACTGATGTTTTGACGGCATAACAATACAGTTTTGATATCTCCGTCAATCTCAACATCACAGATATAATATCAGAATTCATAATCAGTATCAGTACAATTCATAATCTCAATATATGTACACTTAAGTTCAGTAACAACACAACTCTGATATCAAATCCCAATCAATATCTTTCGAAAATCATAACAATTGTATAAACAGTCTATTCTTTAATATGACTTCAATTATACAATGTCTACTGTAGCAGAAACACTATATCTGATTCATATTCAATTCTGACAATATCATAATTTCAAATCGTGTCTAAACGTAACAAAACTTATGTCCAGTTGTAGCCTGCGTTGATAGGAACACAGTACTAAAGTCGGATTCAAATTCTGACGGACGGATTTCTCGTAAATCACAAATCTTTCACGTCGAAGAAAACTTCACCCTTTTCTCTCCATTCTTTCGATTTCCTACAGATGAATGCTTGGATATATATATATATATATACACCTCATGCATTCTAAGAAACTTGGCTTGCTTCTTTCAATAACACGTCTCGCGCATATGCGCGAAAACCATCGGCGCATATGCGCGAGACACTAAGTCTCCACGTGTGTCTTCACAATTGCTCTCGCGCATATGCGCGTAATATGCGCCCAACGTTCTGGACACCCCGCGCATGTGCGCGCCTTCAAGTCGCGAATGTGCGCGCAATGTTCTGCCTACCTCGCGCATGTGCGCCCGTCCACGTCGCGCATATGCACGAGGACTATTCCTCACACAAATCGTCAAATCTTCTTTCGGCTCTCCTGGTCTGATCCGTTCCGTCTATGAACACCTCTCAATTACGAATGCATTATAATAATTATCGCCAAATCATTTTTGATTAACAGGATAAATTTATCGGGCCTTACATGAGATAAGATGCCGGGGCCTCTGCCTCCCGGTCTTCGCATAAGATGCCGGAGCCTCATGTCTTATGGACTTGAGATAAGATGCCGGGGCCTCGTGCCTCCCGGTCTTTGCATAAGATGCCGGAGCTTCATATCTCCCGGACTTAGGAATGGTCGAGGTGTGGTGCCCCGAGCCAGGTTTGAGAACCCTGGGCTTATAAGTAACCAAGGTGCGGAGCCTTGGGCCGGGGAGCCTGTCCCGGGACTTGGGAATGGTCGAGGTGCGGAGCCCCGAGCCAGGCTGTAGTGCCCTGGGCTTATAGATAACCAAGGTGCGGAGCCTTGGGCCGGGGAGCATGTCCCGGGACTTGGGAATGGTCGAGGTGCGGATCCCTGAGCCAGGTTTTAGAACCCTGGGCTTATAAATAACCAAGGTTCGGAGCCTTGGGCCGGGGAGCATGTCCCGGGACTTGGGAATGGTCGAGGTCCGGAGCCCCGAGCCAGGTTTGAGAACCCTAGGCTTATAAATAACCAAGATGCGGAGCCTTGGGCCAGGGAGCATGTCCCGGGACTTGGGAATGGTCGAGGTGCGGAGCCCCGAGCCAGGGTGTAGTGCCATGGGCTTACAGATAACCAAGGTGCGGAGCCTTGGGCCGGGGAGCATGTCCCGAGACTTGGGAATGGTCGAGGTGTGGTGCCCCGAGCCAGGTTTGAGAACCCTGGGTTTATAAGTAACCAAGGTGCGGAGCCTTGGGCCGGGGAGCATGTCCCGGGACTTGGGAATGGTCGAGATGCGGAGCCCCGAGCCAGGGTGTAGTGCCCTGGGCTTATAGATAACCAAGGTGCAGAGCCTTGGGCCGGGGAGCATGTCCTGGGACTTGGGAATGGTCGAGGTTCGGAGCCCCGAGCCAGGATTGAGAACCCTGGGCTTTTAAATAACCAAGGTGCGGAGCCTTGGGCCGGGGAGCATGTCCCGGGACTTGGGAATGGTCGAGGTGTGGTGCCCCGAGCCAGGTTTGAGAGCCCTGGGCTTATAAGTAACCAAGGTGCGGAGCCTTGGGCCGGAGAGCATGTCTCGGGACTTGGGAATGGTCGAGGTGCGGAGCCCTGAGCCAGGCTGTAGTGCCCTGGGCTTATAGATAACCAAGGTGCGGAGCCTTGGGCCGGGGAGCATGTCTCGGGACTTGGGAATGGTCGATGTGCGGAGCCCCGAGCCAGGTTTGAGAACTCTGGGCTTATAAATAACCGAGGTGCGGAGCCTTGGGCCGGGGAGCATGTCCCGGGACTTGGGAATGATCGAGGTGCGGAGCCCCGAGCCAGGGTACGGAGCCCTGGACTTTAGATAATAACCGGTCATATCTCCCGTGCTTAAGATAACGTGCCGGGGCCTCGTCTCTCCCGGACTTAAAACAGATGCCGGGACCTCGTCTCTCCCGGACTTTCATAAGATTCCGGGACCTCATACCTCCTGGGCTTTGCATAAGATGTCGGGGCCTCGTATCTCCCGGACTTTCAAGAATGTGCTGGGGCCTCATACCTCCCGGACTTGAGATAATGTGCCGGGGCCTCGTACCTCCTGGGCTTAAGAGATTTTGCTTTACCTGCTGTTTTAGTTTTATTAAAAATCGAATCACTAACCTGGAAATATTGAATCCGAATTCATTTCCGGTAGAGTGAAACTTCTCTGGTTGAGCTAAATTAGATGATTAATATAGATGTATGCTACTGAGTGAATAGTAAATGCTCTTCATGCCAATCCGGGATAGTTGCTGAGCTTTGAGCCCATATGAAATCCACATATAAGATCTGAGTGCCGAGCTGGTCGGACTTATATGTTTGCCAAGCAGAGTTGGGCTTACTGAGGTGCCGAGCAAGGTCGGACTTACTTTTGAATGGAAACCATATCTACGTCTTTAGCTCAAGTTCCCACAGACGGCGCCAATGATGCGATCCTGGTGAAATGAGTGAGCAGGGTCGGGTGCTCCACCGGATCTGCTATCAAGATAATGAAGGAAAACTGAGCAAGAACTATATCTGTGACGAAGATATATCTCTGCAATATGGATTCCGCTGTAACCTGCAAATAAGAAAAGAACTCGTGAATGGGCGCCGGAGGGGTGTTCGGCGTGGCCACTCTGATGCTTAAATCAGCAGGTGAAGATGATAACCAGTGTAACTTAGATAAAAGTAAAAGCTACTAGTGTAAATATGTGCGTTAACATGTGTTGGTGAATGAATCATTCTCCAGCACAGGAGAAGAAGAGAAAGCCAAAAGTCCCTCAAATGAATTACATACCTGCTATTTATATGAGAAAAGGTAGTAGGTACCTTGTTTTCAGTGCCTACTTGCCACTTCCTGTCACGCCACCCTACTTTTCTATCAAGTCACATCAATAGGATTTCGTCAGGTGCGCTTCTCGAGACAAGATCTTATCTTCTGAACCACTAGAATGCGGTACTGTTATCGAGGTGCCCGGGTAGAATGCCTCCCGGAGATTTATACAAGAGCCCGGGACTATGACTGCCCGGAGAGTAGAGCATGGGCTTGTATAAATCTCCCGGGAGGCATTCTACCCGGGCACCTCGATAACAGTGCCGCATTCTAGTGGTTCAGAAGATAAGATCTTGTCTCGAGAAGCGCACCTGACAAAATCCTATTGATGTGACTTGATGGAAAAGTAGGGTGGCGTGACAGGAAGTGGCAAGTAGGCACTGAAAACAAGGTACCTACTACCTTTTCTCATATAAATAGCAGGTATGTAATTCATTTGAGGGACTTTTTTGGCTTCCTCTTCTTCTCTTGTGCTGGAGAATGATTCATTCACAAGACATGTTAACGCACATATTTACACCAGTAGCCTTTACTTTTATCTAAGTTACACTGGTTATCATCTTCACCTACTGACTTAAGCATCGGAGTGGCTATGCCGGACACCCCTCCGGCGCCCATTCACGAGTTCTTTTCTTATTTGCAGGTTACAGCGAAAGCCATATTGCAGAGATATATCTTCGTCACAGATGTAGTTCTTGCTCACTTTCCTTCATTATCTTGATAGCAGATCCGGTGGAGCACCCGACCCTGCTCACTCATTTCACCATGATCGCATCATTATAGTTTATTATATGTTTTAGAATTCCAATTTGTCAAGATCCAAAGTACAACTTTTAGTTGTATTAAATAGGGATTTTTAGCTTGTTAATTCCTACTAACCATATAATCAAAATTTTTTTCCATGATGCGTTGCAATTGACCTTATATTTTTAGGCTCCATTTTGTACGTGTGATAGGATAAGTAAATGATTAGTAATTAGAGTGATTAAAAAATGAGATATATGGATTAATAGTATAGTAGGATAAATAACATGGTGTTTGGTATGATTTTAAAATGATTGATTAATTTTGTAAATTTTATTGCAATGACCAAAATGCCCCAAGTGTTAATTAAATATATATTCTTAAAATAATTGGATAGTTTATTAAATATTTAAAATTATAATTTACATTTATTAAAATTAATTTAAATATATTTATTAGCAATATATTTGAAAATATTACGGTAATCATTAAATAAAATAAATTAGAATTTAACAAATATTTATTTTCATAAAAAGTTTAATTAACAAGATTAGAAATTTATAAAAATTTAATTTAAGATAGATTTGCATTACAATTTATTTTCTTTAAAATGATTGAAAATAATAAAAATATATGAAATTAATTTATAAAAAAATATAATAAAAATTTAAATATTATATTAATTTTATTATTATCAATATTCAAGAATTATACATTATCACAACTTTGAGGAGGGATATTTAATCACACAAATAACATAAATAGTGAGGGCTTTCAATCATAATCAAGGGTTTCCATGCTAAATTAAAAATGAATCAAACATGAGATAATGGATGATTATTTAATAATCATTCCCTTATCATGGCTACCAAACATAGCCTTAGTCAACTATCGATCCCAAGGTAATCAGAATCTTAGCTATATGTAATTATAAATAATTTTAATTATTGCCATTATTATATTGATGCATTCATTCTGTCCAAGCCACTTAGTTTTCTTCACTTAATTAAAAATTTCAATGTCTCCTACACTTGAGAAATAAGCAAAGAAAATCTTTGTTATATAGCTAAAATAAAAACAAAAAAAAAATTAATCTTTCTAAAACGGGAAGTGCAAGATAAAGAGAAGAATAAAAGTGCAATTTAGTCAAGTCAAATCGAGTTGAATCGAGTTCAATCAATATTTTATCCGAACGAGTTGTGCTAGAAAAAATTTTAAGAGCTGAATAAAATTTTCAAGTTTAAACCCGACTTCGACAGTTTCTGAGTAACTAAATCTCTTGCTTTTCTAACAAACTCTAGTTTTAACAGTGTACTGAAAAAAATAAACAAATTCAGTTTTACGGACATCAATCGAGCTGGACTGATTGACAAGTTTAGTTTTTCAATTTTCTTTAAAAGAGTTTTCAAAGCTTTTAATTTAAATCTAAGGAGAAAAAGTCACAATTGAAAATTCCAGACTTCCGATTGCTTTAGCCTCAAATGATAATATTTGGATGAACTCGTCTTCGAAATTGCACATTAAAATGGATATTTTGGACGATTTGCTCATGGATATATAGTTTTGCAAGCATATGCGTTGTATGCATTCATATATTGTTTGACATAATAATCAAAAGATGTAGACGTATAATCTGAGTTAGCAAAATTTTTAAAAATAAGTAATTTAGGTAGTGCGATTAATTATACGAAAATTGATATGGGTTGAGTGTATTCAATAATCCTTTTATCAATCACACCCCAAATGTAACTTTAAAATATATTTTTCACATAGTATTGTAAACTTTATGCTATAAATATATATATGTTTTATTAGAATAATAATTATTTTTAGGTAATATAATTCAATGATTTTGCGTTTTTATTTTCTAATAAATTTATAAATTTTTTATATTTTTATATTTGTTTTAGGGATGATGGATAATTAAAATTTTAGCTATGAAAGTTGGTGTTTTTTGGGTTTTAGGCATATAACTTGTCAAAATTTGATTTTAATCTAGTAACTTGGATTTTTTCGGTTTTGGTCTTTTTTTGCCCGAAACCAATAAATCCGCCGGATATTGGATATTTCGCATCAATAATTTCGTACGTGACTCATGTGACAAGAATAAAGATTATATTACACATATTAAAATACATATAAACAAAAATAAAGTGAAATAACAAACCTTTTTTCTTCCATTTTGAAGTAATTGGAGGTCGTATTACTTTATTTTTCCTTGTATTTTTTTATCATATTTATCTTAATTTGAGTAATGGGCTTTATTCTCCCCACATATGATATGCGGGATAAAATCGGCACCAAATAAATATATTTGATGGATTTTATGGTTTCAGGCGAACAAAAGTATGAGACAAAAAAATCGAATTACTGCATAAAAATACAAATTTGACAAAATACATGACTGAAACTCAAATTAGGTCAATTTATAAGACTAAAATTGATATTTTCTTTAAGGTTCATAAGCATTTCAAGTTTGATTAATATAATTTTGTAAGAATTGTTAGAGTAGGTGCCCGGCAAACCAACTTGTGTCTCGGGCTTTATTGACACTAATGTAAAACAATCTTTATTTTAATAATATTTTACGATTTTCTTCGATTATGGCATTATACTTTATCTGTATATCCATGCAAGCTGCATAGATAAAGTCCTTTAATATACAATAGGTATCATGAGGTCTGAATCACATGGAGATGTGAACCCATGGCTAGCTGTATTCCTGAACCATTGAGGGTCACACTAGTATCGGATTTTTTGTTCCTGTTGACATAGTCAAATTTCAAGGAGTTGGTTGGCGACTATATTCTGATGGAGATCAAACAAAAATCTTATAAAGGAGTTTATGAGCTGATTCCATATGATAGAAGAAATGGAAGTTGGCATGATTGCTAAATAAAGAAGGAGAGTGGAACTCCAAATAAATTAGGAGTCTAACTCTATGAATACACCATAAGAGGACATAATTCAATAGAGATTTTTTTCCATAAAAATCACAAAAAATTTCCTTCCCCAATTCAAAAGTCACGGCCAAGCTTGGATTGGAAGAAAATCAAGTCATTAATTCTTGGATTAAGTGACTTAATTAGTTTCCAAAATAATTGATTCTATGATTTAAAGAAAAATCTTCCCATCCTTTTTCCCATGGAAAACTCTCGGCCATATTATACAATAGAGTTGGGAAATTCCATCATGTTTTTCTTCCATCTCTCCGCCAATTCGTCTCCGGATTTTGGAACTTCGGAAGCTATAGTTTCAACGCATAAATCGTTTGCGATTTCTAGTGCAATCCAAGCGAAGAACAAAGCTTTCGATCGTGGACCTAATTAGGCGATTAAAGGAGAAGAGCCGTTCGTACGAAATTACAAGAAGTGCTATATCCGCCTAAACACCAGAATAGTTTGGAGTCCAGAGCTGAGAACACAAAGTTATAATTCTAAATGTCATACGAATGTTTCTAAACACATGACGCCCAAGAACAAAATTTTTAAACTTTCGCTGCGTCTTGGATGCGAGAATTTGATGACCCAACAAGAATGACATGGATGAAGCCTCTTAGGTCTCATGCTTGATAGGTGCTTGTGTGGAGGATGCAGAAATCGGGCTTGAAGTACTGATGATAGTTTAGTCACGAGTGGTGCTTTCTTATTGAATTGTATTGAGACCCCCTCACTTGAGAGTGAGAACTAAGAGATGGTTAATTTGGAAAGAAAAAGAAAGAGTATTAATCTAAAATGTATTTTCCCTTCCCCTACATGGAATAGAATTGTAAATACTGATATAGATGAGAAATATTGAAAGATATCACAAAATAAATATACAAATTAAAGAGTGATTTCATATCTTATTTTATTTTTATAAAATTATATATAATATCAAAAAATTAAATTTTGTTTAAAAAATATTTAAATGCCAATTCGATTAGCATGAGAGTTGGGAAAAGGGAATCATATTTAATACGGTACATGGGCTGTCAGAAAACAGAATTTTCAATACCTTTCCTCCTATATTTCCTACCACTTTTTTCTCAACAATTACCCAAAACAAAACACACACAAGAATGAGAGAAATCGCATCTTGTTTCAGCGAATACGCGGTTCAAATCTCCGACACTTCATGTTCTAGTTACTCAAACAAGTCTTGTATCTCCCCATCTCTGAATTTGGTCCCTTCAATCCAAAACGATGTCACCTGTTTGTACAGAACAGTTCTCTCCACTCAAAAACAGATTCTAATTACAGTTTCATGGTGCAAAAACAGTTTGTTTCAAGGCCTCAACGTAAATTTTGGAGAAGATTCACCAAACCCCTTCAAGCTCAACACGAATTCGAGGTTGTTTCGAAAGTTAAGAGGCAGCAAATCGTTCGAACTCCAGGGTTTAAGAGTGGAAATTCTATGGGATCTTTCTGCTGCGCAGTATCAATCAGGCCCTGAACCAGTTGAAGGATACTATGTTTTAATCATGGTGGATTCAGAAGTAGGGCTAGTTCTTGGAGACGTGGCCAAAGAAGCTACGGCGAAGAGGCTAATTGTTGGATCTGAGTTTTCTATACGCCCAAACGCAGCGGAACTTTTAAAAATTTTATTTATTTTGACAATCAAAATATGTTTTTGCTTTCGGCGATCGTATGATTTTATCATAAACATTCATAGGATGTTTAGTAATTATACCTTTGTGAATTAATCACGTGGCTCCAACTAACCCGGTATAAACGGATTAGCTTTTGGTGAATCCCTACGAACTTTCTTCAAGAGACTTCTTTCTTTTCTTCTAATCAGGTCCACGACTAGATGATCTGTTCTCTTCCAATTTGCACTAGAAAATTGGGAGAAGTTTTGCGTTGAAAATCAAGGTTTGATAGACGGCTCAAACTATTCCCCAAAAGGGAGAGGCCGAAATTTAAAGAGGAGAGGAGGAGAGCTTTTCGAAATTATGGTGTGTTATGGAGGCTAGAGTTTAAGTTTCCTACTTAAATAAAGACTTAATGACCTAATTATCATAAAATAATAATTGGGCCCTTTAATTAACATTAATGGGCTTGATTAATTAATTCGGCTAGTCCAACTAATTTAATTAATTTAATCAAGGCCCATTAAAATTTTAATTAATTATTATGTTGGACTTGTACTCCTACAAGCCCATTAAACATATTACCCACCATATTTAATTTATTAATTAATCAACTCAACTTTTGAGCTTAATAAATTAAATACATTATAAATTCAACATTTGAATTTATTATTTAAATTATAAATTCAACTACTTGAATTTTCATCACCTCCAAAATTTAATATTTAATAAACCCAACATTTGAGTCTAATAAATTAAATTCTCAAATTTGATATATTCAACTTCTTGAATTTACTATCTCACAAATTCAACTCCTTGAATTTATTTTCTCAAAATTTAATTATCATAAATTCAACTCTTTGAATTTACTATATCATAATATAAATTCAACTCCTTGAATTATTCTCTCAACGGGAACAAATGATCCAGTGCTTGTGTGACCTTCAATGGTTCAGGGATACAGCTAGCCGTGGGTTCTCAACTCTTTGTGATTCAGAATAATATTTATTCTTATTCGGGCTTACCCTAGTTAGCCCCATTCTTTTCATCAACACCTTGATTAAGAATGTCAGAACTCATTTCTGATCGCACCCATCGGATCATGGTAAGAGCGTCTAGTAGCATCGCCCCATGATCCCCTTGGTATCACTGATAGTGCCTGCAAAAACCAGTCGATTATGATTAGCGTACAGTACGGTCCCTTCATCTCATATATCCCAATCGAATCTGCAACCATTGGTTCATCGAGGGTTGCATAATAATTCGATAACTATGTGACACATATAATAGTGGCATCGCGTGTACTATTGGAGAACTCCTTCTCCAACGTACATCTCATACTCTGGTCAGAGATTTCACGCACTATTATTACATCAGATCACTTAGGATATCCACACCCGTAGGTGAGCGGTGAATCCCCGACTACAATGCACTGGCTCCTATATGTGTCGCAACTGTACCCAACCTCGCCACCTGATGACTCTCCTGGAGCGGGTAAACGAGTCAAAGCACAGCCCTAGCATATAGAGCCTCAGTGTTGTCCCGGGTCGTAAGGACTAATGGTGTACATTCATAACCACGGACTTATCCTCTCGATAAATGATAACCATTTGGAAAGTCCGAGGGAGGGTTGTTCGGTATAATCATCTTATGACTACCCATCTGAATGTTTGGACATCTCCATGCCCTTACCAAGAAACGCAGTACACAACATCACAGATACTAGTCTCGAGCTCAAGCGACCTTTATCCCTATTTTAGGCGGCTGAATCGACTAGGAACGAATTTAGAATATGCAGTGTTTACAAATGAGCTTCAACATCGAATTACGATTCATTTGTGTTAAAACATAATAAAGGACTTTATCTATGCTGTTTGCATGTGTATACAGATAAAATATAACAAGACCATAAAAAGTTAAATTATATTAAAATAAAGATTGTTTATTTCACTTTAGTCAATAAATTCCCTAGCCAACCGTTAGCTTTCAGGGAATCTACTCTAACAATCTCCCACTTGCCTCGAGCCAACTACCCATAACTTTAATCCCATTGCTTCGCGATGCTTCTCAAACAATGGTCCTGGCAAGGGCTATGAAAGTGGATCAGCAACATTATCTGCAGAGGGGACTCTTTCGACCGATATGTCTCCTCTTCCCACAATCTCCCGTATGATGTGGAACTTCCTCAGTACAGGTTTGGATCGCTGATGAGACCTTGGTTCCTTTGCTTGCGCAACGGCACCAGTGTTGTCCCAGTACAACGGGACTTGATCTACTCCATTAGGAATAACGCCCAACTCTTAGACAAGATTCTTCATCCAAACTACCTCTTTTACTGCAGCAGATGCAACAATGTATTCAACTTCAGTGGTGGAATCCGCAACGGTGTCTTGCTTGGAACCTTTCCAAGAGACAGCCGCACCATTAAGCATGAATACAAAGCCAGAGGTCGATTTCGAATCATCTACGTCACATTGGAAGCTAGAATCAGTGTAGCCTTCCAATTTCAATTCTCCACCCCCATAGACCATGAACAAGTTCTTAGTCCATCTCAAGTACTTAAGAATATCTTTCACGGTCTTCCAATCCATTGGACCAGGGTTCGCCTGATATCTGCTTGTAACATTCAGAGCGTAAGCAACATCAGGACGTGTTTATATCATACCATACATGATGCTACCAATGGCTGACGCATATGGAATACGTGTCATCATCTCTATCTCTTCATCAGTTTTGGGACACATAGCTTTAGATAGACTAATACTATGACACATTGGTAAGTATCCTCTCTTGGACTCTTCCATAGAGAATCGTTTTATAATGATATCGATATAGGTGGCTTGGGTGAGGCCGAGCATCCTCTTTGATCTATCTCTATAGATTTGTATTCCCAATACGTACGATGCTTCACCCATGTCTTTCATTGAGAATTTACGGGCTAACCATACTTTAGTTGATTGCAATAATCCTACATCATTCCCAATGAGCAGGATATCATCAACATAAAGTACCAGGAATGTCACTGCACTCCCACTAACTTTCTTGTACACGAATGATTCCCCAGGATTCTTAGCAAAACCAAGATCTTTGATAGTGCTATCAAATCTGAGGTTCCAACTCCCTTACTCCTGCTTGAGATCATATATTGATCTCTGAAGTTTGCATACCTTATGCTCACTTCCTACTGATGTGTATCCCTCAGGTTGAGACATATCAATTTCCTCTTTGATGTCTCCATTGAGGGATGCAGTCTTTACATCCATTTGCCATATCTCATAGTCATACTATGCTGCTATGGCTAGTAGTATTCTAATGGACTTAAACATAGCAACCGGTGAAAAAGTTTTATCATAGACAACTCATTACCTTTGAGTATAACCTTTTCAAAGCAGTCTTGCTTTGAAGGTCACTACCTTCCCATTCGCCCCAAGCTTTCTTTTGTAGATCCATTTGCATCCTATGGGAACGATTCCCTCAGGTGGATCCACTAATGTCCAGACTTGGTTTGAATACATAGAGTCCACTTCTGACTGCATGGCTTCAAGCCATTTGGTTGAATCAGTATCAGATATTGCTTCTTTAAAATTCATTGGATCACATCCAACACAAGACTCATCATGGCCTTGTTCATGAAGAAGCGTATATCTTGCAGGTGGTCTAATAACCCTATTAGACCTTCTAGAAGCTTGTACTTCAACTACTGGTTCTTGGGAAATGGGTTCAACTTCTATAGTTGAGGGAGTATCTTGAATTTCTTCAAGTTCTATCATCTTACATTTTCTATCTAATAGAAATTCCCTTTCCAAAAAGGTGGCATTTCTTGAAACAAACACTTTTACTTCATTGGGATGATAGAAATAATATCCAACAGAATTCTTTGGATATCCTACAAAGTAGCACAAAGTGGATCTACTATCAAATTTGTCTCCCACTGTCTGCTTCACATAAGCAGGACATCCTATTCTCTCGTAAGAATATTTGGGAGTTTTTCCCATCCATATCTTATATGGTGTTTTATCAACTGCTTTAGTGTAGACATTATTCAACAACATTGCCGCAGTTTCAAGCGCAAAGCCCCAAAATGATGTAGGCAATTCAGTGAATCCCATCATGGATCGAACCATGTCCAACAAGGTTCGCTTACGACGTTCAGAAACACCATTCAATTGTGGTGTTGCTGGTGGAGTCTACTGTGAGATTGTCTCATTCTCTTTTAGATAACCCAAAAATTCAGCACTCAAGTATTCTTCATCTCGATCAGATCGAAGTGTCTTAATACTCCTTTCTAGCTGTTTTTCTACTTCAGATCTGAATTCTTTGAACCTTTCAAATGATTCAGATTTATGTTTCATAAACATACCCATACCTCGAATGGTCATCAGTAAAGGTAATGAAGTAAGAGTGCCCAAATTTTGTGATAACACTTAGCGGGCCACAAACGTCCGTGTGGATCAAATCTAGTAGACCATGTGCGCGTTCCACGTTTCCATTGAATGGAGTCTTAGTCATTTTTCCTTTTAGACAGGACTTACAAGCAGGTAGAGAATATTTTTTTTTGTCTAACAAGTCAAACATGTCTTCTCCCACTAGCTTGTGCATCCTTCTTTGGGAAATATGACATAGTCTAGCGTGCCATATTTGTGTGGGATTTGGATCATCTAACTTTATTTTGTTTGTTGTTGAAATCATGTTTACTTGGACATTCACTTATCATTTCCAGAACACTTATGGCATATATAATTTCTTATATCCGGACTTCTTGCAGTGAAATAAACATATTCTAACTTATCGGACTTTGTAGGCCTTTTAAGTGTATTTCATAGTTTGCCTCTTATTGGGATTATTTTTCTTGTGAAGGGCAGAACATTTCTTTTCCTTACCTTGTGGGCCATATTCGTCTGACGAGATGCCCATAAGAAAAACAATAATTTCCTGTTTTATGGTGATCTCATAAGTTATAAGCGTATTGACTAGCTCTTCAAGGCTATCATCTATCTTATTCAAATTGAAGTTCACCATAACCCCGTCAAATTAGGAAGAGAAAGATAACAAATTGATGTTCTCTAGTAACTTGTTAGGAATCACATATTCCAGGCCCCCTACATTCTTAATAAGCCCAGTCATACGTACACCACGCTCATAGGCCAAAGCCCTGTCTTGCATGTGTGTAGTCATGAGCTTCTTGAAAGTGGTGTGCATAGTTTCATGCACCATGCAACTCCTGCACGTGCATTCGAATGTCAGCAGCATTCAAAATTTCCTCAAACTGTCCCTACAGTTCATTTGACATAGAAGCGAGCATGTTACACTTTAGCATGTATACTATGGTCTTACCATCTTGCATGCTTTGTCAGTTCAGCAGGACTGACAATAGTGTGTATGTCATTTTCTCCGAATTCAGAACAATTTTCCCAACCAGTCTTGAAAATTAGATTCGATTAACTTGTTGATAATAAAAATGGATTACGTGACGAAATCGAAAATATACTGATATGGAAACAGAATAATGGTTGCTGATTATTTTAAAATAATTTTAAGATATAAAATATGGATTTCATTTTATAAATTTTCCTCCCACTATTTTGACATTTTCACCACCCTCTGATGAAAAAGGGAAATCGTATTTCCTTAGTGGGCACGTAGAGTCTAATTAGCCAATTATAATCCCGAATAATATCAACCAATTATAATTTCTAAAAGGTAGAATCCAATTGCATCCCTATGCAACATCCGCGTGTTTTGCCTCACGTTTAATAAGGACCGAATAATATGACGCCGTTTATTTTCGCGTGTCAAACCGACCCATCAATGTTGAATTGTAGTAGACGGTCGCCATGAGTTCCCCCAATAATATGAGCCGAAGTCATGGGAGTTCCACTCAATTCACATCATATGTCCAGTGGAAGTCACAGCTTTCCGGCGTGCAGGCCTCCCCAATAATATGAGCCAATCACTGTCCGCGAGTAGCGATCAACATGCAACCACGGTTGATGGAAGGCAAGGAAAAATTAAACTCTTTTAATTTTTACTTTTTCGGTTTGATATAAATTTTGAATCTTATTCAAAATGAGGGATTTTAATTTCAGAAATTGTCTCATCATTTTAATTTTAAAATCACGTGCTACGAGTTTGTATGTTTGTCGGATCCATGCAACTATATTATCTAATAATATACATACATGCATACTACTATATATCACATATATCATAATACGACATTCAACAATAAATAAGGATGATCGATCGCCAACACTATTAGATCCATGTGAGCCAAACATGGATCCAGGTCCAAAACCTAGGTGAATGCAGGGATGCAAATGCAACTATTACAAGAGCTTCAAATATTTTACATGTCTTCATCTCGTTCATCGGGCTCACCATCTTCTAGTCTTGATCTCCGACTATTTCTAATAATTACATTTAAATAGCCATGGCACATAAAGGATACATCTCATAGGGTGTGAACAGGCCATAAACCAGGCCCACTTTATTAATATCAAATATTAAAAACGAATAAAACAGTAAAATATCCTAACATACACCTAACACATTGGTCAAGGCTCTCGATCATCCTTCTTACATTTAATATCAAATATTAACATTAATTTAATTAAACAATTTAATTAATTGATAAATCATATATCTAATAATTTTATCACTAACCACCACAATTATTAAATAATTTATTAAATTAAATAAACTCCTTTATTTAATTTAAAATTAAATCAATAATAATTGATTTCTTGTAAAACTCATTTTACCATAAATAATTAAAATCATATTCTAATTATTTATTTTACAAGAAAATTTTTAATTTTCAAAAAATCAATTTTCCAAAATAAAAATTGAACAAATTTTTCAAAAATATCAATTTTACCCAAAAATTTGAAAAATCAAAAAATTGCACCCTAGGCCCAAACAATTTAAGCCCATCAAACAGCACGCTTCCCGAGACACTCCCGGGCAGCCGCCTGCGCTGCCCGCCCCACTGCCTGAACGTTTAGGGCAGCAGCAGGGGTCCTGTGGGCGGCGCACGGCGCAGCGTGCAGACGTTCCGCGCGCAGCCGCCGCGCGCTGTGTGGACTCTCCGCACAGCGGGCGCGCGCAGCCACCGCGCGCTGTGCAGACTCTACGCGCAGCGAGCGTGCGCGTAGCCGCCACGCGCTGTGCGGACACTCCGCAGAGCGCGCACCCATTGCCCGCGCAGCCCCGAATTTTTTTTTTAATTTAAAATTTTGGAAAAAATAATTTTTGTGGTGCTACAATTTTCTGAAAAATTTGCTTTTGTGGTTAGAAATAAATTATTCAATATCAAACCATACGATTTAGAAAAACGTTGGCTCTGATACCACTGTTGGATCTGAGTTTTCTACACGCCCAAACACAGCGGAAGTTTTAAAAATTTTATTTATTTTGACAATCAAAATATGTTTTGCTTTCGGCGATCGTATGATTTTATCATAAACATTCATAGGATGTTTAGTAATTTTACCTTTGTGAATTAATCACGTGGCTCCAACTAACCCGGTATAAACGGATTAGCTCTTGGTGAATCCCTACGAACTTTATTCAAGAGACTTCTTTCTTTTCTTCTAATCAGATCCACGACTAGATGATCTGTTCCTCTTCAAATTTGCACAAGAAAATTGGGAGAAGTTTTGCGTTGGAGATCAAGGTTTGAGAGACGGCTCAAACTATTCCCCAAAAGGGAGTGGCCGAAATTTAGAGAGGAGAGGATGAGAGCTTTTCGAAATTATGGTGTGTTATGGAGGCTAGGGTTTAAGTCTTCTACTTAAATAAAACCTCCATGACCTAAATACCATAAAATAATAATTGGCCCTTTAATTAACATTAATAGGCTTGATTAATTAATTGGGCTAGTCCAACTAATTTAATTAATTTAATCATGGCCCATTAAAACTTTAATTAATTATTATGTTGGACTTGTACTCCTACAAGCCCATTAAACATATTACCCACCATATTTAATTTATTAATTAATAAACTCAACTTTTGAGCTTAATAAATTAAATACATTATAAATTCAACTACTTGAATTTATTATTTAAATTATAAATTCAAATACTTGAATTTTCATCACCTCCAAAATTTAATATTTAATAAACCCAACAATTGAGTTTAATAAATTAAATTATCAAATTTTATAAATTCAACTTCTTGAATTTACTATCTCACAAATTCAACTCCTTGAATTTATTTTCTCAAAATTTAATTATCATAAATTCAACTACTTGAATTTACAATATTATAATATAAATTCAACTCCTTGAATTTATTCTCTCAACAGGAACAAACGATCCAGTGCTTGTGTGACCCTCAATGGTTCAGGGATACAGCTAGCCGTGGGTTCACAACTCTTTGTGATTCAGAATAATATTTATTTTTATCCGGGCTTACCCTAGTTAGCCCCATTCTTTTCATCAACACTTTGATTAAGAATGTCAGAACTCATTTCTGATTGCACCCATCGGATCATGGTAAGAGCGTCTAGTAGCATCGTCCCATGATCCCCTAGGTATCACTGATAGTGCCTGCAAGAACCAAGTCGATTATGATTAGCGTACAGTACGGTCCCTTCAGCTCATATATCCCGACCGAATCTGCAACCATTGGTTCATCGAGGGTTGCATAATAATTCGATATCTATGTGACACATATAATAGTGGCATCGCGTGTACTATTGGAGAACTCCTTCTCCAACGTACATCTCATACTCTGGCCAGAGATTCCATGCACTATTATTACATCAGATCACATAGGATATCCACACCCGTAGGTGAGCGGTGAATCCCCGACTACAATGCACTGGCTACTATATGTGTCGCAACTGTACCCAACCTCGCCACCTGATGACTCTCCTGGAGCCGGTAAACGAGTCAAAGCACAGCCCTAGCATATAGAGCCTCAGTGTTGTCCCGAGTCGTAAGGACTAATGGTGTACAATCATAACCACAGACTTATCCTCTCGATGAATGATAACCACTTGGAAAGTCCGAGGGAGGGTTGTTCGGTATAAGCATCATATGACTACCCATGTGCATGTTTGGACATCTCCATGCCCTTACCAAGAAACGCAGTACACAACATCACAGATGCTAGTCTCGAGCTCAAGCGACCTTTATCCGTATTTTAGGCGGCTGAATCGACAAGGAACGAATTTAGAATATGCAGTGTTTACAAATGAGTTTCAACATCGAATTACGATTCATTTGTATTAAAGCATAATCAAGGACTTTATCTATACTGTTTGCATGGGTATGCAGATAAAGTATAACAATACCATAAAAAGTTAAATTATATTAAAATAAAGATTTTTTATTTCACTTGAGTCAATAAATTCCCTAACCAACCGTTGGCTTTCAGGGCATCTACTCTAACACTAATAAACAGCGCCACTTGAGTCAATAAATTCCCTAGCCAACCGTTGACTTTCAGGGCATCTACTCTAACACTAATAAACAGCGCCACAACGGCTGCGAAATTCTCATTAATATCACGTCGAGAACAATTCTCAGGCAACACTCTTTATTCAACCAAGGCTCATTTCTGCGAGACCGGGGTCTCCCACGATATCTTGATCCGCTTTAGCGAGGAAAACGAAGGGCTTAAGTATCCAGTTCTCTCGGTTTGCGTCGATAAGAAAATGGTGATTCGAGTGAAGAGATTACAGTGGAATTTTCGTGGGAATCAGACGATTTTGCTTGACGGTTTGCTGGTGGATTTGATGTGGGATGTTCACGATTGGTTCTATAATTCGGTGCCGGGATCTGCAGTGTTCATGTTCAGAACAAGAAGTGGGATGGAGAATAGGCTGTGGCTGGAAGAGAAGATGGTGCAGAAAGACAAGGATAAGGTTGAGTTTTCATTTATGATATATGCATGTAAAAACATGTGAAATTTGATAATTCATTTTAAAAATATATATATATATTATTAAATTTTGTTTTGAAGTTTATGTAAGATTGGTGATTTTTGGGCTCAAAAAATGTTTTGTGAAAAAACATGGTGTGTAGAAATCGGGCAAACTGCATTCACGATCCTTGTGAAATGTCAAATAATTACGAGATGTCCTATGTAAAATCAATACTCTTTTAAAACTTTATGTTGTAATATAAGATTTCAAATGAATGTTGATTCTACATGGTGAGTTTCGTGCTTTTTTAACAATTTGCCCCGTTAAATTAAAGAGACTTACGTGTTTTTAAATAGTTTCGATCTTCATGTTAATTATTTTTCATTGCTGTTGTAGAGATTTGTTTTTTTAATGTTAACTAGTAACACGGCGTTGCATAAGGAATAAGTTGACATAAAACATTTATATTGAGTGAAATAGAAAGATCTATTTTCTATTAAAAATTCATAATATAAAAAAACATATCAAATCTTTTCATGCTTAATTTTGATTTTTTTGTTATCTATGTGTGATTGTTATTTCTATGTTTCCTCATCTTTTTATTGAAATTAACAATTTTTTCATTATCTTAAATTTGTTCGGTTTCTCCTTTGGAACATGATGAATTTTGTTTCTTTTTTTGTGGTTTTGTCATTTCCTTAGTGCCTCTTGTCTTTTATCTTTTATGTTGTACTTGTTTTGCCCTTTACTTCACGCTATTTGCGTTCGTTTTTTTCTTGTCATTCATTTTGTATTCCATTGATTTTTTGGTTCTTTCTTTTCTCTTCAGCATCTCTCTTGAGTTGTTGTGGTTTCTCTCATCTATCGAGAATTATTGATGTTATTCCCTTTTGGTCAAGACAGACTTGTCTAACCTGAAAAAAAAATTGTCATCTTTTTCGGTTGGTTGATCAAGTATTGTACATGCTCCAGATTACCTTTTTTCTGCAATATAAATTTTGTAGTTATTGGCGATATCTATTAGATTATTATAATGATATTTAAATTAATTTTTTAATTCACCTTATTATGCATGTAAAAAAAAAATTTTATAGAGCAACTAATAAACGTCTGAGCAACCTCTTCGAACAATGTCATATTATCTATTTCATTTTTATCTTAGACCAACATTGTTATCCAGTATCTTAAAATTAATTGTGGAAAAATATACACAATAATTAAATATTTTTAAGTATGTAAAGTTACTTATAGTTGCAATACCTTGGGATGTTCTAGATATTCAGGTTCAAACAATAAGTGCAACTAAACCCATTGGTAGTTTTGGTAACAGATATGAGACAGTTAGAAAGAAACATACGATACTGTTATCTTTAATGATAGATTCTTTGGTTAGAAACAAAAATTCATGAAACGTAACATCACCATTACCCTTCAAAAGTTTTCTTTTCAGCCATAAACTATCGTTTGCTGAGTTGCTTTGATTCTTTTATCATTTTCTGTCAAAAATTCATTCAAAGTTTTCTGATTTTATTTTCCTTCAACATGTAAAATTTGATAGTAGATAGAAGGAATTAGTCAGTCAAAAAATATAACATAACTCTAAGAAATAATACAAAAAAACATAGAATAGAAATACATAGAAGATAACACAAATTTCATATTCAAATAAGAAAATTTAGCAACAATTTTTGGGAAAATAAACTAAAAATAACAAATATGAAGTATTCTTCAATTAGGAGACTTAACAAAACCGTAAAGAAGAGTTATACCGAACGTGGGTGATGACAATCAAAGTTACGGGTAATATAGATAATTGTATACCAAAGTTGTTACCATGAATGATTGTAGAATTCAATTTGGAAAGAAAATATATATTTGTACCATGAGTTTACATTTTCAGTCTCATGACATGGTGGATTGACCAACATCACTATCTTTGATGTAGACTTTAGTTGTAGTCTTGAATATTAATATAAAAAAAAGAGGCACAATTAAACATTTATTGTCAAATTAAATGATTCAAGTGTATTTGAAAATAATACCTTGGTACATATTAATTTTTAAATTGCAAAAAGAGATCACTGGATTTTGATCTTGAATATGTTGAAGTAGTTTCCCTTCATTCAACGTTATATCATCTCATAAATGGGTTGTCATGATCTCCAACCCGTGTCAGATATTTATGTGAATTATATATTTTCAAAATGAGATATATATATATATATATATATATATATATAATTATTTTCATAAACCTACAAAGTGTTAGAACAAAATTACTTTTCTCTGGTGAACAACAATTCCATCTTCTTTTTAGAAATTGTTTATTAATGGTCGAACTTTCTTGATGATGCCAATGATATATGTGCATAATAATATTATTTGATTAAAAAAAATGTAAATATCATAATAAATTAAACAGAAACTTACTTTGATAATTAGTGTCATTTGGATTACGTGCTAAATGAACAAATTCTTTTAAGCGAAATTAAGTCTGCCTAAATTTGGCGCTTC
The DNA here is from genome assembly GCF_025594145.1 of Primulina tabacum. Classification (NCBI taxonomy): domain Eukaryota; kingdom Viridiplantae; phylum Streptophyta; class Magnoliopsida; order Lamiales; family Gesneriaceae; genus Primulina; species Primulina tabacum. The sequence continues at coordinate 25,605,546 of NC_134553.1, read as the reverse complement.
TTGCAACTCGGTGAAGGGTAATCGCATGTGCGGTTTTACGGTTTTCTGTAAGAAATTCAAAACGAATTGACATTTGCGGTTCGGTTATACATTTTTTTATTGCGGTTTTATATGTAAAATTAGTTTCATGCTTTTGAGCGGTTTTAAGCAATTGCGGTCAGTTTTCGGTGTTTTTCTGAATGATAAGTAGAATGGAAAAAATAAAACAAATATTCAAATTATCTAAATTTAAAGAATTAAAGAAAACAATAATGAACAAAATAAAACTAGATAAATAACACTAAAGAGACAAAATAAAGTTCAACAATTATAATATGTTCAGACATAACAAAAACACCCACAAACAATTAAGCATATGATTTTTTTTGTTTAACCATACAATCATAACAATTGCACATGATATTTTCTTCCAAAAATCACATCCGTAGTTGCAATATCCCCATCATTAGTCACTTTCAAACTTTAAACACTAGATATGGAACTAGCAAATATATGATCTTGCTTTAAAACTCATTCGGCCGCAGGAGAAAAGAATTAGAGTATCCAATTGTTAAAGAAATAAAATATAAGCATAAGAAAAGTAAAAAAATAATGCTTATTAAAATTAACCTTTCGAAAATACTTCTTTAAAATTAATCATCATCTTCTTCTATTTTACGACTCGATCCTTCCAATTCTGAGAAATAAATAAAACGTTGATAATAAAACTAACTAACACTTGAAACAATAATTAATAATAAATAAAAACAGAAAGCACTCACCTTTTTGTAGTTTTTCAAATAATTCGGCATCATTGTCTATTGTTGTGCGAAGATCAACTAAAGAAGTTGTACCACGTAACCAATCTTGACCGCATATAAGAGCCTCTACCATTTTTGGAGATAAAGAACTCCTAAATGGACCGATCACACGACCACTTGTACTAAAAGTTGATTCTGAAGCAAAGGTAGACATTGGTATAGCTAGCATGCACATTTCTTGCAATATTAGAAAGAACAGGATATTTCGGAGTGTTCACTTTCCACCAATTCAAAATATCAAAATCATTGCTTGACTTTTCACACCCATCAAATAGATATCTTGATAATTCAGATTTACTCTTAACACATTGCTCTTCTTCCAAATGCTGAGCAAATTGAGATTCCAGCAGCTCACTTATGTCATATTTTTCATTTTCTAGCATATAGTTATAGCATTGAGTATTTTCATATTTGCCACTTTGTTGATAATTTGAGCTTGCATACTGCTTGTATAACAAATTTAACATTTCTTCTACTTTATCCGCCATTATCACATCAAAACAGCTTTCATTCTCATAAATTGTTTAGAGAACAAAATTAACATACTTTAACTTGTATCTTGGATCCAAAACAATAGCGACAAACAACCAATTAACCTTATCAATACTTCCCAATACTTTTTAAGCTTTTCTTTCATTCGATCTTTTCTTTCATTCAAATTGCCATAGAAATCATATGATAATCTCCCTTGTTAATCATATTGGACAAACCAACATGCATAATCGCAAGCTCATGGAAAAAAAATATTTGAAGTGATATATGATGAACCAGAAAACTTTAAAGTCACATTATAAAAAATTTTGAGAAACTTAACAAAGTTTCTTGCAACAATCCAGTCAATCTCCATTGGAGGACCAATTACCTTCCCTTTTCATTTTTTCCCCTCTGTATTCCCATCTTGATTCAATTCATAACAATCAAAGTAGTTCATGTATTTTTATCTTCATCCCCAAATCTTTCAAAAGACTTTTCAAATTTCTCAGCAGCCTCAAGCATCATATAAGTTGAATTCACCGTGTTTCAACATCTAAACAAACAAGGCTCTTAGAATAAATTTTTTCTTTTTCCACACACTTGTTGAAAGCATTTAGCCTTGCCGGAGAAGATCTGACATATTTAACAACATTTCTAATTCTCATAATTGCCTCATTTTTCTCTTCCAATCCCTCTTTGACAATCAAATTAACAATATGATCACAACACCTTACATGCATGTAATCATTATTCAAGATACTATCTTTCCACTTGCATTTCCTTTTCAAGTGATTGATTGCTCTATAATTAAGAGGTAGCTGAAACGTCTACTATTCGTTATGCTTAAAACGTACTAGAAATTTTTTTTTTCAAACCTCACATAGCATTCGGCAGAATCATAAAATATTTGGAACCATTTTAAAAGTAAAATAACCAACTATTTTATCATCTCAAAAACATTATTTGAAAAGTATAGCCCATATTATAACATCTCAAAAACCACTCATAAATAAATCGTCGTAAAAATATCTTTAACATAACTTAAAATCTGTAGGACCGAGTGCTTACCGCTTTACCAAAAGTTATAGCTAGTGGTAATGGTGCAACTCAAATCTTTTAAACCGCACAGCAGCTCAAGCACCACGGTTCGATCGCTCTACTAAGCAGGGACAATTGTTGCACCCAACAAAATAATAAATCATTATAACTAGTGCGGAAAACTAGCGTCGGTCCTCGAGTTATGTGCACCTCCAGTCTAGTCAGATCAACCATCAAGACCTCCATTAACATATTATCATAATCACCTACATCAATCACACCTAATGAGTCTAAAGACTCAACACATCATATCCTTGATAACAAGTAATATGTAATATAGTTAACATATAACAGTGAAAAATACTTGTATTTAAAATATCGTTTTCATGAAGATGCATAAACTTAAAACATAACATTTTCGTAAACATTTTCATTATGCATAAAACTTTAAATAAAACGTTTTTATAATCTTATGCATAAACATTTTCATACACATTTTCATAAACATATTCATATTCGTATCCATATTCATATTCGTATTCATATTCATGTTCGTGTTTGTTGAATTCAGATCGTGATTGTGACTCGTGTTCTTAATCGTATTGGGCAATGGATCAATCTAGAGAAAACCACAGTACTGGGCGGCGGGGACATCAGCGACACTCTCACCGGTCAACTGGGCCTTGGCCAACGTATTAACATATTCGTATTCGTATTCGTATCAAAAGAAACACGATCGTCGGGCTCCCACTGGGACCATAACCCTCACGATATCTCCAACATGTAGTAGTCACAATCCTTCACATCCTTCAACATGTCGTATTTCTATCACTTAATAAAAACATGCATATAATATCATTTTATTTTGAAATCAAGCATGCAACATATCTTTTAAATGTCCAATTTAACCCTTAATAATTCATGAACATTAAAAAAAAATCATATTTCGACATATAAAAATTTCATAAACATCCATAATCATTGAAAATAATCATATTAGCATATAAAATAGCATTTAGGACACTGCCATGACGTTTACTAATTTCTAGATGTAAAATGACCATTTTACCCCTGGACGTAAAATTTCACGTTTTTGAATTTTTCTTAATTTCATTGACTCTAACATGTTCCAAATACTTATTTAAGCCTACATGAATTTTCTCATATTTTTATTTAGCCTAATTCGATGACTTTTAAATTAATCTTTAAATGTGACGTATTAATGCATTTTAATCTCGAATTTAACCAAACATTAATATAAAATTCCCAAATTAAAAACTTAGACTTTTAATAATTATTTAAGCTTAAACCCAATTTTCCATAATTTTATAAAGCTTAAAACTAGGCTTTTCAATTAACTCGTTAATTAGCGTTTCGTGCGGCGATTAAATCACGAATAAATCCAAAACTCATTATTTTGATCCCAAATTTTAAACATACATTTTTATGATTTATTCTACCCTTCAAGTCATGAGTCACCACCGTGGACCCATGGATTCAATTTTAGCCTTTTAATTTTTGTTTTTGACATAGTAACGAACCCACCGAACCATCTCCCGATTTACTCGAGCCACGCCCGAGCCACCTTGAGTCAAAACCTATACAACCCACCTAGGGACCCTACTGACCAAGCCCAAGCCCCTGAACCTAGCCTTGGCTCGATCAAACTCACCTGTAACTTGACCATGTACTGCACGTGTGTGTGTGACTTCCCTTGAACAAAAGGACTCCTAACTAGTCTAGGACTTCTCCCAACCCTTAACAACCGAGCCATTTCAACCCAGACTGACCCTGGACCACGCCCAGACCATACCCAGACCAGCCCTTACCCTGGAACCCCAAGCACGAAGCTCCACCAGCAGTAGCATATTATGGCCGAGAAACCCACCTAGCATGGACTCCACGTTTCTGTTGCTAGGACCTAGCCAACCACACCAGACCCCAAACCAGCCTGCTGTGCACCTTCCTAGGACCCTAAGGACCTAGCCTAGCCTAGCCCAAAGCCCCTGGCCGAGCCCCTTAAACCTGCACGCTGCTGCACAATCTGCGTGACTTCCATAGTGCTTCTCGGGTGGGAGTCCTAGCTTGCTAGGACTCCTCCCCAGCCCTCCTGACTCGAGTCCTAGCGTGGCTAGGACTCTTCCCTTGACCCATGACCGACCCTAGCCAAGCTCTGGTCCCAACCGAACCCAAGCCCAGTAGCCAATCCCTTACAACCGATCCCCTCAAGCACCATGACAGAAAAGTGATCAATTTGGTTCCAGCTTTAAACGTTTCTGGCTTGCTGCTTTTGTGTGCGATTCTAGACCTTTAAACTTGTGGAAATACATACTAATTCATGGCAGCCCCTTTTAACACATAAAAACATATTTTTGAAACCAAAAAGCAAGGATTTTGAACACATATATGCATGGTTACGAAATTTAAAGGTTGTATGACTTGTTTTCATGCAAATTCATAAAAAAATTACATAGTATGGTGTGATGATGAGTAAAGAGAGAATATGGCGTGTCTTTACGTAATTTACGCACGAAAAACCGTTGACGATGACGAAGAACGGAGCAAGACCTTGGCTTTGAATTACCCTTGAGCTTCTACCGATTTTTCTGCCTTAAGAATTTGTGTGTGTGTGTTCGTGTATGAAGTGTTTTTGGGAGGCCAAATTTCAGAAAAGTGGCGTGAACAATGTGTCAAGGGTTTGGGGGATTTAACATTTTATATACTAATTAATTCACTAAATAAGGCTTAGGCCTATTAAGCTAGCAATTTAGGCCCATTAGTCTTAATTAGGATTTAATTAAAATATTAAAAATAGTTTTGGTAAAAATAGTTTGTAAATTACATAGCCGGGTTGTCAAAAAGTTCGTATTTTTGTTGGAAAACCAACACCGATAAAAATTACGTCTCGACGTATAAAATCACCTCAAAACCCCTTATTTTCAAAAACAAAAAGAAAAGCATCACTCTTAATTTAAATAATTAAAAACAACTATTTAATGAAAACATTTTCTATTTTTCAGCCTTTGGTCTCCGTTCGTCAATCGCAACTCGAATAACTTTTTAAAAATACAATTTAATGCAACCATGTAGAAAAATATATTTTAAACATGTCAAAATACACAACATAATTAATTAATGCAATTAAAATAATTAATTAAAATAGAAGAGAATTTAATAATTACATGCATGTGTGGTTCGCGTGGACTTTTAAATTTTCGGGGCGTTACAGTAGCATTGTCTACGGTAATCGTGAAAACTTTATCAATACTCCAATGAATAAAGCATTCTTCAATTTGTTTCGCAATTGTTTCTCCTTTATGATTCTCAACTATGCAAAAGTTTAGTATTCTCTTTTCCAATTTCCAATCACTAGATATCCACTGGGCAGTGAGACACATGTAATTCAAATTTTGTATTGATGTTCATGTATCAGTAGTCAAGCATACTCTTTGGGTTTTCAAAATCCTTTTCATTTTCTTTTTCTCATTAAGAAAAAGTTTAATGCAATCTCTAGCAATAGTATGCCTAGATGATGCTTCAAATCTTGGTTCCATAGCTTCACAAAACAATTTAAATCCTTCACCCTCTACAATTCTAAAAGGTAACTCATCAATGATTATCATTTTTACAAGATTTGTCCTAATTTCTTGAACATTTAAGGTCTTTCCTTTATTTAATAAACTTTCACTCAGATTCTTATAATCTTGCAAGTCTTTTGCGACTAATCCAATTTGTATGGATACTTCTTGCTTGAAGACTATAAATGTGTCCACATGCTAGTTGTTCCATTTAATTTTGGATGAGCAGCATAACTTTTACTACAATAGTTACATGCGGCTCTCGGTGGATTACTATCTTTTAATCTTGTGAAATGACCCCATATTTCAGAGCTAATATTTGAACCCTCTTTGGTAACGATATCAACTGCTTGTGTTTTCCTTTTTTTTAGGTGATTTTTTGTGAAAGTTTTTATTTACTTCTACTATGACACATGAATTGATCTTTGGAGGGACATCACCTGATTGATCAATATTTGAAGCTTGCTCTTGCTCCTTAGAGTAGTTTTTTGGGCTTGAATTTGCAAAGTTGGTACTTTATTCGAAGTTCTCGCATCCTCCTGTACAAAAAAAAAAAAAAAAATTAAATTTAATTTAATCTTTAATTTTTTTCAGCAAATTATTGTTTGAAATATTTTCAATTTCAGTAGGAAAATTACTATAAAATATTTTTGCAATTTATTTCCTCACGCAAGAGGCCCAGAAATACATTTCACATTGAAATTATTGACTATTCTAATTTGCTTCTTATTTTTCTATTGTAACACAACTTAAATCTAGACTAAATTAGAAGTGAATGCCACAATTAGCGTGAGAATTCCATCTATTCTCATTCATAACATACACTGGGTAATTTTATTGGATATGAATTTAAAACTAATTTGATATTTACAGCATAAATAAAAAAACCTAGCTTAAAACAAAATGGGTTAATGATGAAGATTTCTAAAAAATCTGAAACATGGAGAAACAAAATTAAAAAACAAAATCACATATCCAAAATCAAGTTTAAAATAAATAATTAAATGAAAAAACTAGAAGTAGAAATATATAAACTAAAATGTACCTTATTTGACATATTCTCATCTTTTAGGGTGCTTGAAGTTTCGTTCTTGCTCATGGTTACAAAATCATGTTGAAGGATATTTGTATAAAGAGAAGTAGTAAATAGATCAACAAGATAGAAAGAGGAGAAACTTTTCTCTGAATAAGAGTTGGAAGAGGGAAGGTGGCGGCACAAAGATGAAAAATCTATTGAATCATGAATATCTTGTGTTTGTTAAAAAATAATAACCCTAGGTAAATAAAATTGTACATGAAGCAACGGTGCAGTGTAGTGAAATTTTGGTCCAATATTATAACCGCACCGTGGGGGCAGTGCGGTTTCCTTTTTCTTTTTTTTTTAAATTGCGGTTATGTTGGGGATCGATAAGGAATTTAGAGGGAGGTGAATAAACTCTTTCCTTTACTGATAGTTTTTGCAAAGGGTGCAAGAATCTTGTTAGAAATTGTAGCTAGTCTTGTTCGAATGTAAGTCCAGCAGATCACAATAATAAGTGCGGAAACGATCCGATGGAGTAAGGTGAAAGCAGTAAAACAGTAGGCAGTAGACAATGGTTTTTTCTGGAAGTTCGAAGATAAAATATTCTAGGTCTCCCCTTCTTCTGTTTCCAGAAGGTATCACTAAAAGACTTTGGATTTTACAGTAAACCACTTGTACACACCCACTTCAGCAGGACTTACACTTAGCCTACTAAAACTCTTAGTTACACAACTCCGTAAAAACAAATACAACAAAGTTCTGAAAATACTCTTTTCCAGTTTACAGACTCTTCTCAATAAAATGTGTATAGCGTGAATAGCTTGTAAATAGAGTGAGAGACAGTAGAACAAGATGATCACAACAGATCAGATATATGCCATGAATCGTTTGCTGCTTTTCTATATATTGAGCTTGAAGATGATAAGAAGTTCCGAGTGCTCAAATCGACGTTCGTATGATAAAGAATGTGATTGTTGTAAAATATTATCGACGTCGCTCTTGAATATTTATAGAAGTCTTGATTCCAACGTCTATAAAAAAACGGCTTCTTTGACTTCTGATAGAATCGGCTTTATTACCGAAAAAAGTTCTTGCAGAAAGCTTCAGAACAATCAGTCTTATTTCATACTAAAATTAGAAAAGCGTGTTAAATGACTTCGTACAGCATTTAATGTTGCAATTAATACTATTACGAGGTAAAGTAACATTAATATTTAAGACTTTTAACGTTCAAACTGTTAGAGTAGGTGCCCGTCGAGCCAAGTGTTGGCCGATGGTTCATGTTCAAAATCTATGTATAAACAATCTTTATTTTAATAATATTTGAAATTATTGTTTTGGCACATCTTTATCTGTATACCCATGCTAGTTGCATAAATAAAATCCTTGAATATACAAATAGTAGAAAGAATATGAGATGCTCATATGATGAGTATCATGAAACTCATATTTGCAATACTGTATATTCTAAACAGTTCCTAGTCGATTCACCCGCCGCTAAGAAGCATATAGGTCGCTCGATTTCGAGACTAGTATCTGCGATGTGAGTACCATGTTTCATTGGTAGGGGACATTGTGATGTCCGAACATGCAGATAGGTGCTCCTTGTAGAGTGCACTGAACAACCCTCTATAAAGGACTTTCCAAGTGGTTCTCACTTATCGAGTGGAAACGTCCTAGTTTATGGTTGTACACCATTAATCCTTATGACCCGGGACAACATTGAGACTCTATATGCTAGCATTGCACTTTGGCTTGTTTACCGACTCATATGGGGTCATCAGGTGGCAATGTTGGGTGTTTTGTCGAAACATATAGGAGTCGATGCATTGTAGTCGGGGATTCACCGCTTACCTTCAGGTATGGATATCTTATGCATATGTAGTTTGAAATCTCTGATCAGGTGGTAATTAAGAAAGGGGTTTCTTAGATTACACCATCGATGCAACTACGACATGACACATAGTATCGATTCTTTGACAGCTCTCGATATACAAATAGTTGTCGAATTGGTTGGGATATATGAGATGAAGGGACCGTACTGTACGCTAACCATAATTGAATGGTTCTTGCAGGAACTATCATTTGATACCTAGGGAATCATGTAAGCGATGCTGCTAGGCGTTTAACATGATTGGTTGAGTAATATCACATTTGAGTTCTGACGTTCTTATTATCAAGGAGTTGATAATTAAGAATGGAGCAATTGGGGTATGCTCATATAAGGACATGTTTAGTCCCGAATCACATTAAGATGTGAACCCACGGCTAGTTGTATGAATGAACCATTGAGGGCCACACAAGTTCTAACTTTCTAAATCTCTTTGAGAAGAAAATTAGTTCAATGTGTTGAATGGCTTAGAAAGGAGTTTATAAGCACAAGGAAAATTAGAAGTATGGCTTCTATAAGGGGAATGTAACTTTTAACTTGTGGAAGTGTTCCTAAATTAAAATTTGGCCAAGTGAATAATGTATTTGAAAGTTGTGATTTTCATAAACATTATTATTGACTAAATTAAATTAATTCAAGTGTTGAATTAATTAAACACTAATGGACCTAATAGAGTCCAAATAATTAAATTAATTCAATTGTTGAATTAATTAAATTACATTGGGCCTTGTAGAGCCCAATCAAAGATAATTATTAAACTAGTGAGCTTGAGTAAAATCAAGTAAAGTTTAAATGGTCTCAAATGTGTTTGAGAGATTTAAATAAAAAATCCATGGAGCCTTGTAATTGTGCCAAGCCCAAGTAAAAAGCATGCAAGGGAGGTGAAGGGTTGTAGGCAACTTTTTCATTAAACAATGCATGGCATGCTCATCTACTTTATAACATTTTCAAGCACCAAGAAAAGCCATCATTCTCTCCTCACATCTCACTTGGCCGAAATTTAAGAGCCATATTGTCCTTCATTTTGCTTCTTCACTTGTTGATGGGGATCTTCCTTGTTGGTGGGGGGCTTGATTTTGAGCAAGGAGTGCTCAAGGGAGGCTTGTAGATCAATCTACCATTCAAGAGCTAAGGTGTTTACATCTTAGTTGAAGCCACCATCAATCTTTTGAGACTGATGGGTAATATTTTTTAAAACACCCTATGAATCTCATTTTGTGTTTTATTGTATTTGCCACATACTATAGTTTAGGGCGCTCGATTTTCTTGCTAGAAAATAATTTTGAAACTTCCGTTGCGCAATCGGGAACCTTAACTGATCCTCTTTCACAAACGTAAAACGTTAAGTTCTACTTCTGCTTCTGATTCTATAGCCGTTCTGATTAGCTAAGTACTGCTTCTGTTATCTGTATGTTTTTCTGTTTTTACCATTTCGGTCTACTGGTTTTGACTCTCATCGCCACAACTAAGTTAAGTCTAACAATTTTCCCCTTTATGGAGATTCCAAAACCTAGAAGTTAGTAACGATGAATATGAAAACTGATAGCAATTATAACAACGTAAATGATAAACGATGAGCAGTAACACAGAGTCCAAAAAAAAATTTAGTCATCAGTTCCAATGTCTCTGAACATTGTTTCCTCATCTTGAGGATCTTGATTTCTGAAGGAAGATTCTGCATGATGTCATCGTCCTTCAGTTCTGCCTTCTGTTTCCCCCTTTTTGGCATCACTGGCCTAAATTCGAGTAATAAAGTCATCCATCTGGCCAGTAAGATTTTGTAATCCATGATTCAGCATCTCCAAATATGGTGTATGATTCGAAACTCGCTCATTTAGATCATGAAGAGATTGAGATTGAGCCTCAATCTTGGCGTCAATACTTTCAAGTTTCGAATCCATAGCTTCAACTTTGTTGGAGACTGAGCTAATGGACGAATCATGGTCAGAGACAGTTTTGATGATATCAGCTTGACCAATCAAGATTTTACTCTGATTTGCGAAAACAGATTGCCTGAGCACAATGGTTTCAGCATGCATCTTGGATAAGAATTCTGTCGTTCGAGTGACTTCTTTAGATATTCATTTACGGAAGAATTGTGCACCACTAGCTTCATCCAGCATTTTATGGAGACAACTGTTTCACTATCTCGGAGAGATTGTCAAGATTTCTTTTCAGAACATCTATCTCAGATTCAAGATCAAAGTGGTCTTCTGGCGATGGAGATCTTTCTATCATGCGCTGCTTAATGTCTTCAATCCGAGCAGCTGAATCAGATGTAGAAATGATCAAAGCAGTAGGAGGTATAGCTTCTTGAAAATCATCAGAAGGAACGGCGTCTTGTTGATCAGTAGAGGGATCTGAGGCTGGTTCTGCAAAACTTTCTTCTGGAGCAGCGTTCAGATCCTGCAAAAGTTTCTATAATGGCAGTAGTTGGTTCAGGAGCTGCATTAACTTTTGGTTGTACAACTTCAGTGGCTTCCGGAGGCTAAATGGTTTGAATAGATTCAGATGAAATATTCAAAAGAGCTTTCATTTCTGCTTGGTGATCAGCAGAAAATTTCTCATGATTTGGCTGTGATTGAGATGGACCAACATCTGGGCCTTCCATATGCTGATCTGTTGGTTGAGCTTCTGTATGAGCCACATCATCAGCTAGAGCTGTTTCTTGAGCAGTAGAGGCAGGAAAAACAATCGATTGAATTATTTCATAAACAAAAGCTAATTCATGTACGGAGATAAGAGATGATGATTGAGTAGACAACTGCGGGGATGCAGGAGTACTGGAGACCTGAGCTTTTGGGGGAGCTGAGGTCCTTTCTTCAACTGGCTGTATCTGTAAAAGTTCTGGAAAAGTGCCTATTCTATATTGCAATGGCTTCACGAAAGCCTGTTCTTGAGCATGAATTTTCTCATTCAACGAGTTCATCCGATTAGTCAGAATCATGATAAGATCTTGATCATGAGGATCAGTAGGACTCATTGGATCAAAATTAGACTTGAGAGTCTTCAAAACAGAGTCCATCTCTTTTTGTTTCAGCTGATCAAGAATATATTTCTTCGATTCATTGCTTCGATAACATTCTTGGTTTTTACAGCAGCAAAAACATTCTTCTCATTCTTGATCATCTTTGCGAACGCACCTGGAGTGCGCAAGTAAGTAATAGGATGAAAAGCTCGTACCTTTAACCAGTCGTCAAAGAAGATCATATCTTTCCTGGAAGATTTTTCAATTTCATCGATGTGAAGATCAATGCCTGTTTGGACTGTGATCTTGACACGTTGAACTTGGGGTTCTTCAAATATTTTGCCCTTTCCTTTGCCTGAAGGAATAGGCAGCACAGATTGAGTAGCAGAAGATTCGGCCAAAGATTCTCTAATAACAATGCTAGTAGCAGGCCTGAGAGCAGGCACTGAAGTTGAAATGGAATCAGCAGAGACAACTGCTGCTTTGATGACAGTGGAGGTTGCAGTTGGTTGCGAGGCAATAAGGGTTGCTGCTGGTTCTGAGGAGGGAACAGATTTAGGTTTCGATGAGGTGATTTCTGGAAACACTTGTCTCAAAGGGGCAATGTATAAATCAGCAATGGCTGCTGTTTTCTTGAGTCGAATAGTGGTTCTAGGCTTCATCTTCTTTAAGGTGGCTGGGAGAGATGCTTGGGTGGGTGTAGCAGATTCTTCAGATATTTTTTTTATCTGAATCGGTAGAGATAACAACTCTTTTTCTCTTGATTTTATTTTTAGGCACTTGAGCCTCAGTTTGAGCATCTCCCACCTCCTTCTTCATAGAAATAAACTCAGCCATAGTAGGCTTTATCCTCAAAGCAAGTACATTTGCAGCATCGGCCATAGTGACAAATGAAGCATCCTGTTCAGAAGTGTGGGGAAAACCAGCATTCCTTTAGCATCGCACTGATCTGACAACAAATCTAGTAGATTTCCTCACAACCATATCCTTCATGATTCTAAACAAGAATCCAATCCAGTCCACCTTAAATTCAGATGTGATGGCCATAATCACTTGTACCTTCTCCTTAGTCAGCCTGTAAAAAGTTCCATCTTTGACTAGTAGTGCCTTTGCCACGATATCGGCAAGCACTTGAAATTCCATTTTCAGAAGCTTTTTGAAGCACGAGGGAGAGAGGTACTCTCCAGAAGCTGAGAAAATAGCAAGAGCAGCCGACATCTCCTCCTTAGAAATATTAGAAAAGTCAGAGATACCTGAGCAAGGGAGAAAGAAAGTCGATCCCAATAGTGCAGCATCAATTGAGATAGATGCACCTCCCTGGGAATAGACGATTTTCCCTTATTCTACAGTTTCTTTGGTATATAAATCCAAGAGAGTAGTCTTGTAAATAACAGCATGTGCCTACAAAAACTTACGGAGACCAGATTTTTCAATAGCTTTAAACAAGCTGACGAGATTTTTGTCCTTGATTGTTAGGACTGATGCAAAATTAACTTGATAGGCATTTAGTGTTTAAGCTCCAGTCATTTCTGCAATCAAAATGAAATCGAAGTAAATTCTGTAAAAAAAAATGGATGCAAGAGAAAGCAGTAGCTAGTAAGCAAAAGTCTGGAATCGTAAAAGTAAAATAAGATCAAAAAGGCGGTTAAAATTTAAAATGTATAGTCGTCAGTGAAACATAAGGACACATGCCAATATGTTTGCGGTTGAATTTTAAAAGTTAAATATAGAGTGTCAGATATGCCAAAATTTTTAAAATATATAAAAATAGGCGAGCTGTCCAAGCGATTACTAAAAAAATCAGAAGAGGGTTTGTCGTCATATGATAATATCTACTGGAAGTTATGAAGTACTGAAATATTTTCAGCATCTTGATAAAAACCAGTAGACATATTGTTTTATCGAAAAGACAAACCTTCTTCAGCTTCAGAATAAAATAATGTTCCCCCTCAATTAATGCAACTAATAAATGCGAAGATACGAGATCTGAGGGAATGATAGATGACTCTTGATATTCGTGCATGATGTGAACAGTTGGACGTCTCTTTAGCTTCCCCGAGACTCTATATAAGTACCTGCAAGATCACAAACTAAGTTATGTACGCGGATAACAAATCACAACAAATGGATGATGCAAAAATTGTCTCGGAGTCTTCTCCAGAGTCTGATTCAGCAGATGAGTTGCAAGGACAATTTCCTGCTTCTCGTAAGATGATGTCTGAAGACATTCTTTTTCAAGATAAGAAGACTTGGAAGAAATTCCTTGACCTGTAATCTGAACTATCTGTTAGATTGTTCTTAATTAGAAGGACTAAGCTGCGGAATCATCCCTTTTACAAACCATGATCATGCAAAGTGAGGGGATTCCAGTAGATCTTAGTTAGGTTCCTGCTGAAGTACTCAGTACTTCTAAAGTACTTCAAACTGCTGATATAAAAAAATGTAATAGATTAGAAAATGTAATGCATCTGGTTTTATGAATGAAATATTCCATTTTGTCATATTTCTATTTATCTAATGCTTTTACTTTATGCAAATAAATAAACGGAAGGGGTAAGAGAAACTTATTCTGAGTAAATCAATGACATTTCGAATGACTTGAGTCTCTTCATCTTGTTCAATATTAAATGCAATCTGTCTATAAATAAGATAAGAAAAACATCATATAACAATAGTGCAATATGTCTAGTTCAAGTAATTCGGATGCCTGCAGCAGTACTCATAATGTAATTACAGAAAGAACACTTCCTCATCTCGAAACTATGATGAAAACCATTGAACAATATGTCTGGATGAAAGGTCATGTCTTCATGGTTCAATGTGCAAGATCTCCAGGTCATGCATCGTAATGGTTTGACGTCTACTGTTGCAAAGAGAGCAACAGCAAGAAAGTACAAACAGCGGTTTGACGTTAAGCATATCTTTGAGCTTGCTTCTGATCAAGTACTGGTACATGTGATGCTGTGGAAGGAATGACATCATCTAGAGAAAATTTCTAGTGCAGACCTTCACAAGGATTCGAATCCATGAATTGAATAATTGGATTACTGAGTGGCAAGATTCTGTAGATACTGAAATGTGTCGTGTAACATGGTTTCGATTTTATTCGCAATGAAATATCAGTAGTTTGCAGCAAGTTGTCTCTTTACTAAACACGATATACTCAAGTTAAATCAATTAAACCAAGTATATTACGAAGATAAGAAAACTTATTCTCAGGCATAGGTTTTGTCAAGATGTCTGCTGTAATATCCAAGCTTGGTGAATGGTACGGTTTAAGATTTCTTATGCTTATGGACTATTTGGTTAAGTTTAAGTATAGTTTAGATGTTAAGAATTTGGATTTATGATTTATAGTATTGGTTATTATAGATGGTGTGTAGTCATAGTGTAGCGTCGTTACGATTAAATTCATGATTATTTGTATGTTGAGCCAATTGGTATGAGGCCAATTGTAGTGGTTAGATAAGACATAGAGGTGCAACTTTCATGTTGAGAGTGTTGCCGAATTATGAGGAGAAGCGACGTTGCGATTCAATTTTAGATGCAAAGTTTATTGTGGGCTACAGAGGAGAGTGCACCCGTACTCCTTTATGCAGTGCACCCGCGGTGACTGGACAGAAGAGTTAGTGCACCCGCAATGAAAAAGAGACCGCACCCGCGGTGTTTTGGCAGAACCTCCAGCGCACCCGCGACAAGTAGGGCAACGCACCCGCGATCGTCGCCTTTGGATTTTCGGAAGTTGTTCAGCAAGCCTAGCGCACCCGCGGTATGATCAGTAGGTCACCCGCGGTCGTGAACAGTAAAGTCGTGTTTTGGAGTTTTAAGTGATATAATAGAAGGAGTTGGCTCATTTTTCCTCATTCTTTCCCAATTCTCTCGGTCTTCAGCTCAAGGGGAGGTTAGGGTTCTTATTTCTTTCTTTCCTTCCTTTGATTCAAGCATTTTGTTGGGTATTTGTAGTGAGAACAAGATCATTGTGGGTTCAAGGAGCTAAGGTAAGCTTCTGGGTTTGGTTATTCTTGGATTATGGTGTTGGAGAAATTATGGGATTCATTATTGTGTTGGTTTTATGGATTTTATGGTATGATTGTTTGATTATTGGGTTGTTGATGGTGCAATACATGGTTTATTGTTGTAGGTATTGTATCAAGAGATTTGATTCAAGGTTTCTCTTGGTTGTAAGTGGAATTCATTCCTTGTGCTCACATGATGTATATGTATGGTATTTCAATGGTTCTATTCCCTTCCATTTGATTCATGTTATGTATTGATACACTTTGTTGTATATTAGAGGCATTTTTATGTCTCAATTATGTAAAATGGAATACAAAAGAATAGAGTATTCAAAGTGTTTGATTTAATGCCAAATAGAGAGTTCAAATTGATTTATTGGATTGATAAAGTGATAGTCAGAGATTGCATGCAATTAGTTGATCAACGATCATAGACTTATATCCCAACAGAGTAATCGATTTATATCGATGGGATATAGGTACAAAGACAGAGATACTATTGAAATATCAATCCACCAGAGAAAAGAATAATACCATCGTTATGTTCATGTTCTACTATTATTCATGTTTTAAGGGTTAGATGGTATTTAATGATTTCAAAGCCATGTTTTACAGAGTATGATATGTATACATTGTTATGTAAGAGTTTCACTTGCTGAGTTTTATACTCATTTCAGTTATTTAATGTGATGCAGATAAGAGTGACGGGCCAGGACGTTGATTCGAGCCGAGGTCATATGCATAGAAGATGGAAGGAAGAAGGCTATTTTGTTAGCATTGTTGGACATGATCAAAATGATATTTTGTATTTTGATGCAACACTTATTTGATCATGTATATACTTTTGATTGTAAATATTTTTATTTCAAGAAAATTTTAAATCCTTCCTCCCTTCAAATAAATTTTTTTAAAAAAAAATTCCGCTGTTATTTTATGAAATCGGTCATAGGTGTTACATTTAGTGGTATCAGAGCAACGTTCTTTGGACCAATGCATATGACTTCGTCTACTTTCAACAGTCCGGGTATGTATTCTTCTACATCTATTTATTGTTATTGGTTGTTATGTATTATGTCAGCACATTGTAGGAGTTAATGCCTCCTAAGAGAAAATCTTCAGAGGGTGAGGATAGCTCCTCATCGAGAGTTGTCGACGAGTTCGGCAAATTACTGAAAGAGCAAGCCAAGGTTCACAGTGAACAGATTCAACAGTTGCTCCGTATGCAAGGTACAGGTCCAGGTAGAGGCCAAGTGGTTCAAGCAATTGGAACTGATGGGATCTTTACTGCTTTTAAGAGGATGGATCCGCCTGAGTTTGCAGGAAGCACTGATCCATTGATGGCTGTAGAGTGGATTAAAGCACTTGAGGCGATATTTGATCATCTCAAATATGAAGACAAAGACAGAGTTGGTTGTGCAGTATTCATGCTAGTCAAAGCTGCACGTATTTGGTGGAATGCCACCAAGGTAAGTGTTGATGTTCCGGCATTGAAGTGTCAAGATTTCACTGATCTTTTCTACGACAAGTATTCTCCGGATGCACTTCGAGCTCGGAAGGTGACTGAATTTTTAGAGCTTCGTCAAGGAAGTATGATTGTTGACGAGTACATTTTGAAGTTCGAGGAGGGCTGTCTGTTTGCTCCATATATTGCCTCCAATGACAAAGACAATGGTGCTCATTTCATTAGAGGACTTCGAGCGGAGATCAGGAGGGACATCAATATGTCTAAGTCTGTGATATTTAAAGAGATTGTGGCTAAGGCATTGCTAGCCGAGCAAGACGAGAAAGATATCGCTAGAGAGAGACAGGCGAGGCAACAGGCTATTGCTCAAAGAGGTCAAGGTTCGAGCCAAAGAGGAAAAGGCAATTTTAAGGGAAAGGCAACATAGAGCCGAGTTCTAAAGCACCGTTAGTTCCATTTGATCCTGAGAAGTCGTTGTGTCCCAAGTGTAGTAGGCATCATAGGGGAGAATGCAGATTTGGTACTCACACTTGCTACCGATGTGGCACTGCAGGCCATATTGCCAAGGACTGTCCGAGAGGATCGAGTAAAGAGAAGGTACAGGGTCGCATCTTCACCATGACGAAGGAAGGTATAAACCATGATTCTTCTGTAATCTCTAGCACTATTTTAATTTCAGGCAGAGTAGCTACGACGTTGATTGATACAGGTGCTACTCATTCTTTTATGTCAGAACTATTTTTGAGATCTTTGGGTTTAGTTCCTTCTGTTCTTCCCCTCCAGTTTAATGTTGTATTGCCTTCTGGAGATGTGTTATGCCCGACGTCTATTGTGTATGCGTGTTCTGTTCAAATTGATGAGCGAGTGGTTTATGCCGATTTGATTGTTATTCCGATGGTTGCGTTTGATATTATACTTGGCATGGATTGGCTATCAACTTACCGTGCAGTGATTGATTGCGTTGCCAGGACTGTGAAATTTGCAGATGATGGAAATAAGGAAGGTATGCTCGCCAGTACAGGTACTTCGCTGGTCCTACCTTTATTTCATGTCTTGAGGCTAAGAAGTTGTTGTGTAGAGGTTGTGATGGGTTTTTGGCTTCGATTGTGGATATGGATAGAATTGTGAAATTGAATATTGATGATATTAATGTTGTGAGAGAGTTCCTTGATGTATTTGAGGATGATGTGCCGGGTTTGCCGCCGGACAGAGATGTAGAGTTTGTGATCGATTTAGTCCCCGGGACGGTTCCTATTTCTAAAGCTCCGTACAGAATGGCCCCGACAGAGATGAAAGAGTTGAAGACGCAGTTGGAGGATCTATTGGATAAATGTTTTATTCGACCGAGTTCTTCACCTTGGGGAGCTCCAGTTCTTTTCGTCAAGAAGAAAGATGGGTCTCTTGCGGCTGTGCATTGACTACAGGGAAATCAACAAAGTGACGATTAAGAATAGATATCCGTTGCCACAAATAGACGACCTTTTTTATCAACTGCTGGGGGCTACAGTGTTTTCGAATATTGATCTGCGATCTGGCTATTATCAGTTGAAAGTTAGGGAGTCTGATATCCCTAAGACGGCGTTTCGGACCAGGTATGGTCATTACGAATTTCTTGTTATGTCGTTCGGTCTGACTAATGCTCCTTCAGTCCTCATGGATCTTATGAACCGGGTGTTCAAGCAGTATTTGAATAGCTTTGTCATTGTTTTCATCGATGATATATTGATTTATTCCAAGACCAGAGAGCTTCACGCAGAGCACCTCAGAGTATTCCTTCAGTTGTTGAGAGAGAAAAGGCTGTATGCTAAGTTGAAGAAATGTGAGTTTTGGTTGGAGCAGATTTCTTTCTCAGGCCATGTTGTTTCGAACGATGGTATAGCTGTTGATCCCGCAAGAATCGAGGCGATACAGAAGTGGCCTATCCCTAACACTGTATCAGAGGTACGCAGTTTTCTTGGTTTGGCGGGTTATTATCGTTGTTTTATTTCAGATTTTCCCAAGATTGCCCTGCCGTTAACCAATCTGACGAGGAAGACTGTGAAATTTGAATGCTCCAATGAATGCCAAAGTGGATTCCAAGAGTTGAAAGATAGGTTGACGACAACTCCGGTACTTGCACTGCCTAGTGGTACAGAAGACTTTGTTGTTTATACCGATGCGTCGAAGAAGGGCCTCGGTGCAGTGCTGATGCAACGTGGAAATGTTATAGCCTATGCTTCTCGTCAGTTGAAAGATTACGAGAAAAATTATCCTACGCATGATCTGGAACTGGAAGCTGTGATATTCGCCCTGAAAATCTGGAGAAACTATTTATGTGGCGAAAAGTGTGAAATTTTCACGGATCACAAGAGTTTAAAGTATTTGTTTTCCTAGAGAGAACTTAATATGCGGCAGAGACGGTGGTTAGAGCTTGTCAAAGATTATGATGTGACGATTAGTTACCACCCTGGGAAGGCGAATGTTGTAGCGGATGCATTGAGCCGTAAGTCAAGTTCATCTTTGAGTTCTATGATCCAGAAACCGTTGTTGTTAGATTTGCAACTAGAAGGGATAACTTTGGTAATACCGGGAACCATTGCTCGCTTTTCAGTGTTGATCATTTGGGCTACATTGACGGACAGAATCCGTAGAGAGCAGGCCAATGATGCACAGTTGACAGAGATGAGAGCTAGAGTAGAAGAGAGAGGTAATTCAGAGTTTGGGATGAATAAAGATGGTTTGATGACATTCAGAGGCCGTATATGTATTTCTACTGGTGATGATATTCGGCAAGACGTCTTGACAGAGGCACATACTGCGCCATACTCGATACATCCAGGTAGTACCAAGATGTATCAGAATCTTCGTAGACTCTATTGGTGGCCAGGTATGAAGAAGGATATTGCCATGTTTATTTCACAGTGCCTAACTTGTCAGCAGGTGAAAATCGAACATCAGAAACCTGCGGGGACATTGCAGTCATTGCCGATTCCTCAATGGAAATGGGAGCACATTACAATGGACTTTGTGATTGGTCTTCCTAAAACGCAGAAAGGCTATAACTCTATTTGGTTTATTGGTTATCGGTTGACCAATTCAGCGCATTTTCTCCCAGTCAAGACAACGTATTCCATGAACCAGTATGCCGAAGAGTACATAGCAGAGATTGTCAGACTTCATGGTGTTCTCGTGTCGATCGTGTCTGATCGTGACCCTAGATTTACTTCAGAGTTTTGGAAGAGTTTACACAGAGCCTTGGGTACACGGTTAGCATTTAGTACAGCATATCATCCCCAGAGCGACGGTCAATCAGAGAGAGTTATTCAGATTTTAGAGGATATGCTCAGAGCTTGTACTATCGACTACCTTGGTAGTTGGGATTCCAAATTGCCTCTGGTTGAGTTCACGTACAATAACAGTTACCAGACGACGATTGGCATGGCACCATATGAAGCACTTTATGGCAGAAAATGTAGATCTCCCTTATATTGGGATGAGATTGGTGAGAGAAAGATGTTGTGTCCAGAGTTGGTCCAACAGACAGCTGATGTTGTTGCTGTTATTCGAGAGAGGATAAAGACAGCACAGTCGAGACAGAAGAGTTATGCTGATGTGAGACGTAGGCCGTTGCAGTTTGAGGTTGGCAATCTTGTGTTCTTGAAGATTGCACCTCTTAAGGGTGTGATGCGGTTTGGTAAAAAGGGAAAGTTGAGTCCAAGGTTTATAGGCCCATTTGAGATATTGGACAGAGTTGGTGATCGAGCTTACAGGTTAGCCTTACCACCAGATCTTGATAGAGTTCAAAATGTTTTTCATGTCTCCATGCTCAGGAAGTATATTGCGAATCCTTCCCATGTTCTTTGTCACGAGCCATTGGATTTGACGCCAAATTTGACGTACCAAGAGATTCCAGTCCAGATTCTGGATCGCAAAGTTAAAGTATTGAGAAACAAAGAGATCGGCATTGTTAAAGTTTTTTGGAGAAATCAATTGATTGAAGAAGCCACGTGGGAACCAGAGGATGAGATGAAAGGAAAGTATTCTGAGTTGTTTGCGCAGTAACGTCAATTTCAGGGACGAAATTCCTTTAAGGAGGGGAGATTGTAATATCCAAGCTTGGTGAACGGTACGGTTTAAGATTTCTTATGTTTATGGACTATTTGGTTAAGTTTAAGTATAGTTTAGATGTTAAAAATTTGGATTTATGATTTATAGTGTTGAAGATTTCTTATGTTTATGGACTATTTGGTTAAGTTTAAGTATAGTTTAGATGTTAAGAATTTGGATTTATGATTTATAGTATTGGTTATTATAGATGGTGTGTAGTCATAGTGTAGCGTCGTTACGATTAAATTCATGATTATTTGTATGTTGAGCCAATTGGTATGAGGCCAATTGTAGTGGTTAGATAAGACATAGAGGTGCAACTTTCATGTTGAGAGTGTTGCCGAATTATGAGGAGAAGCAACGTTGCGATTCGATTTTAGATGCAAAGTTTATTGTGGGCTACAGAGGAGAGTGCACCCGTACTCCTTTATGCAGTGCACCCGCGGTGACTGGACAGAAGAGTCAGTGCACCCGCACTGAAAAAAGAGACCGCACCCGCGGTCGTCGCCTTTGGATTTTCGGAAGTTGTTCAGCAAGCTAGTGCACTGAAAAAAGAGACCGCACCCGCGGTCGTCGCCTTTGGATTTTCGGAAGTTGTTCAGCAAGCCTAGCGCACCCGCGGTATGATCAGTAGGTCACCCGCGGTCGTGAACAGTAAAGTCATGTTTTGGAGTTTTAAGTGATATAATAGAAGGAGTTGGCTCATTTTTCCTCATTCTTTCCCAATTCTCTCGGTCTTCAGCTCAAGGGGAGGTTAGGGTTCTTATTTCTTTCTTTCCTTCCTTTGATTCAAGCATCTTGTTGGGTATTTGTAGTGAGAACAAGATCATTGTGGGTTCAAGGAGCTAAGGTAAGCTTCTGGGTTTGGTTATTCTTGGATTATGGTGTTGGAGAAATTATGGGATTCATTATTGTGTTGGTTTTATGGATTTTATGGTATGATTGTTTGATTATTGGGTTGTTGATGGTGCAATACATGGTTTATTGTTGTAGGTATTGTATCAAGAGATTTGATTCAAGGTTTCTCTTGGTTGTAAGTGGAATTCATTCCTTGTGCTCACATGATGTATATGTATGGTATTTCAATGGTTCTATTCCCTTCCATTTGATTCATGTTATGTATTGATACACTTTGTTGTATATTAGAGGCATTTTTATGTCTCAATTATGTAAAATGGAATACAAAAGAATAGAGTATTCAAAGTGTTTGATTTAATGCCAAAGAGAGAGTTCAAATTGATTTATTGTATTGATAAAGACATAGTCAGAGATTGAATGCAATTAGTTGATCAACGACCATAGACTTATATCCCAACAGAGTAATCGATTTATATCGATGGGATATAGGTACAGAGACAGAGATACTATTGAAATATCAATCCACTAGAGAAAAGAATAATACCATCGTTATGTTCATGTTCTACTATTATTCATGTTTTAAGAGTTAGATGGTATTTAATGATTTCAAAGCCATATTTTACAGAGTATGATATGTATACATTGTTATGTAAGAGTTTCACTTGCTGAGTTTTATACTCATTTCAGTTATTTAATGTGATGCAGATAAGAGTGACGGGCTAGGACGTTGATTCGAGCCGAGGTCATATATGCATAGAAGATGGAAGGAAGAAGGCTATTTTGTTATCATTGTTGGCATGATCAAAATGATATTTTGTATTTTGATGCAACACTTATTTGATCATGTATATACTTTTGATTGTAAATATTTTTATTTCAAGAAAATTTTAAATCCTTCCTCCCTTCAAATAAATTTTAGAAAAAAAAAATTCCGCTGTTATTTTATGAAATCGGTCAGAGGTGTTACATCTGCTGCTTGTTGATCAGTAGATACGTATTCCAGACGAATGTCCTTCTTCTGCACATGATCTCTAATGAAATGATGTCTGATATCAATGTGCTTTGTTTTGGAATGAAGTACTGGATTATGCGTGATTACTATAGCACTGGTATTCTCACAAATATATCTGACTCAGAAGCTTGAACTCAATAGTCTTTGAGTTGTTGTTGCATCCACACTATTTCAGAGCAGCAACTTCCAGCAGCAAGGTATTCTGCTTCTGCAGTAGATGTAGCTATGGAATTCTGATTTTTACTAAACCAGGAGATCAGCCTATCACCAAGAAATTGACAGAAATCACTTGTGCTTTTTCTATCCAGTTTGAAACCTGCATAGTCAGCATCTGAATATCCAATAAGATTGAAAGATGAATCATTGGGATACCATAGGCCGACATTTTGAGTACCCTTCAAATATTTCAAATACGTTTAGCCGCAATATAATGTGATTGCTTAGGGTTAGATTGAAATCTTGCACAAATACAAACAGCAAATATATTATCAGGTCTACTGGCAGTAAGATATAACATTGAACCAATTAGACCACGATACTGAGTTACCTTTACTAAAATTACATTTTCATCCTTATCAAGTTTAGTAGATGAGCTCATTGGAGTGGAAGCTGCAGAGCATGCTTCCATGCCAAACTTTTTCAGTAGCTCCTTAGTATTCTTAGCCTGATTTATGAAAATTTCCATTGTCAAGTTGTTTGATCTGCAGTCCTAGAAAGAATGTTAATTCTCCCATCATGCTCATTTCAAATTGATCCTGCATCAATTTAGAAAACTTTGCACATAGTTTTGGGTTAGTTGACCAAAGTATAATGTCATCAACATAAATCTGTACTAATAGAATGTGCTTATTCTTAACTAAAGTGAACAAAGTCTTGTCTACTGTGCCGATTGTAAAGTCATGATTGACAAGAAATTGCGAGAGCGTTTCATACCAAGCTCGAGGTGCTTGTCTTAAACCATACAGGGCTTTGTGTAATTTAAACACATGATGCGGTAAGAAATAATCAATAAAACCTGGAGGTTGTTCAACGCAGACCTCTTCTTGTAGTACACCATTCAGGAAGGCACTTTTTACATCCATCTGATAAACATTAAAGTTTTTGAAAGCAGCAAAGGCTAAGAATATTCTGATAGCTTCAAACCTTGCTACTGGTGCATAGGTCTCATCATAGTCTATTCCTTCTTCTTTCTGAAACCTTGAGCCACCAGTCTAGCTTTATTTCTGACAACAGTACCTTCTTCATTTAGCTTGTTTCTAAATACCCACCGGGTTCCAATAACAGCTTGATGAGATGGTCTAGGTACAAGAAACAAAACTTCATTTCTTTTAAATTGATTCACTCTTCTTGCATAGCTTCAATCCAACTTGGATCCAGAAGAGCTTCTTCAATCTTCTTTGGTTCATCCTGAGAAATAAAGGCAGCATGCATATATTCATAAATCATTTGCCTTCTGGTTCTAAAAGGAGCTGCTGGATTTCTAATAACCAAAGATGGAGGATGAGATTTTCTTCAAATAAAAGGGTTTAGAGGGATTTTTTCCTGATTGGATGGATTCAGATCCTGCTCATCTAAACCATTAGCAGGTTCTGGAATGTTAGCTACTGGTTCTGGTATATCTGGTGCCTGTGTAGCTGGTTCTACTATAGGAATGTCTTGATTCTGGATTTTGAGCTTCTTTGACACTAGGTTTTGTATTATGTTCACTATCCAGTTCCAGATGAATCCTTTCTAATCTGTTACTTAAATTTGACATGTTATAAATTTCAGGAGCAGTGCTATCTTCATCAAAGACAACATGAATAGATTCTTCAATGTTAAGAGTTCTATTATTGAAAAGTTTGAATGCTTTGCTTACTGCTGATTATCCAAGGAATAATCCAGCATCTGATTTTGAATCAAATGCAGACAAATAATTTTTACCATTATTGTGCACAAAGCATCTGCAACCAAATACCTGAAAATATGATACATTAGGCTTATTCCCTTTCCATATCTCATATGGAGTCTAATTCTGTCTTTGTTAATCATGGTTCTGTTTTGCGTATAGCATGCTGTGTTGATTGCTTCTGCCCAGAAGAGCTGAGAGATGTCTGCATATGCTAGCATTGTTCTAGCAGCTTCTTTAAGAGTTCTGTTTCTCCTCTCAGCTACTCCATTTTGTTGAGGCGTTCTGGCAACTGAAAATTCATGATGAATTCCCTGTTCATCTAAATATAACTGAAGAATTTTTTTAGTAAATTCAGTGCCCCGATCACTTCTGATTTTAATGACAGAAATTGATTTTTCATTTTTAATCATTTTTAGAAGATTGATCAGGAGGCTACTGGTTTGATCTTTTCCAGCAAGAAATATTACCCAAGTAAATCTAGAAAATTCATCAACAACAACAAGTGTATACTTCATTCCCTCTAACCTCATGATAGGGATTGGACCAAATAAGTCCATATGCAATAATTCCAAACACCTTGAAGTTGATTTACTACCTTTATTCTTGAAGCTAGATCTGACTTGTTTACCAAGTTGACATGCAGAACATACATGATTCTTAAAGCTGTAGAGGCCCGTATTTCGTGTTTGAAAATTAATAAAATCTTTAAATAAATAAAATGCCTCATTCATAAAATGAACTTAATAAAAGTTTTGATGTTTAATGTAACAGCGGAATAAAAGTTTTAAATGTCGAAATAGCAGCGGAAGTAAATATCTGTTTCAAAACAACAACTTAAAATAATTCATCTTGATAAAAAAGAGTTTGCATAAACTAATAAATAAACTGATAAATGAGGTCCTCGGGTTCCTACTACTACCGACCCAAGATGGCTCACTGGTCCCCGCCCGCGGTCCCGACTTCATCAGTACCTACAACAATCAAGTCTAGTGAGTCTAAAGACTCAGCATGCATATATCATAGATAACAAGTAAATATATCGTAAAATCTGGCGTAACGTAAAATATCATATCATAGAGCGTAACGTGAAAATCGTGTCATGAATAATTATAAACACGTGCATAACTGAACTGAAAATTGTAAGTAAAATGTTTGCTCGATAGAGCCCTGTCATGAAATAGCATATAATAATTTTCTGTTGAGAATATGTTCTGCGCAAGTGGCCCATAACATGAATTGAATCGTCTGATCAGACTAAACAATAGTATACTGGGCTGTAGAGATCATCACAGCCCTTGGACTGGATATCCGTACCAATACATGAACATGAACCGGTCAGTGACCACCGGATGAAGTAATAATCTCATGATAAGCTGCAATCCCATGAGTGTGAAGTGGCCACAAGCAATATCGCATATATCTAAAAAATAAACTTTTATATTTTTATGCACGTAATATAATTAAATGTCCTGTATTATTTTACCGAATGGGTTGGATCGTTCCCAGGCTCGCTGCGACCTAATTCTTACATGAAAAATATGCAAATGATTTTTCCTTGAAAATAACTTAGTCATTGAACCCAAAAATGGGCCAACTAGACCAACAACTAAATTTCTAACCATGACTCCGTACAAACCCGAACCAACATCGAACCATCATTTAGTCATGATTAAAATAAATCTAAAATGATGAAATAAAGCTCCTAAAATTGTACAAGTCGAAATTTGGTGAATGGAGGCCAAAAACAAGAAACGCTCTTTCGAGAGTCATTTTGGCACATTGCACCGAAATTTCTCGTACGACCTCTAAACTTAATTGAATCACGAACGGACAAAAACATGACCTTCATACGTGATGAGGTACTGTCCAGTCCAAGACCATAGGCTAAAAGACAACCAAGAACTCAAACGAGCCTCCGAACCAAAGCACCAAGTTGCTGTCCAAAATTACAGTAGTAGCGCTTGCACTTCCTTGCGTGGTTTGCAAGACTAATGGCCATTGGGGCTTGAACCACCGACCATAGCCTCTTTCCAACACCCTAAGGTGTGGCTTGAACCATGGCTAAGGGCCCTAGGCCAGCCACGATCCAAGCAACACCAGAAACATCACCACGCTTCCAACCGAGAACCAAACTAAACGCGTGGGATGTCTTGCTTTTTTTGCTGTCAAATGAAGGATCCAATGGCTATGAGGTTAACCATGGTCCATGTTAGACATGCTAAGGTGTTGCATGAGTAAGGGCTAGAAGCCAACCACAACCCACTTGACACCATAAAACCAAAACTCCACACACTCGACCATAACCAGAATTTTAAAACCGAAGGGGCGCTGTTCTTGTTTGTTTTAAAAATCGAGGGGGACATGAACCAAGCAATGAAAGGGCATCTTGGTCACGTCCTAGACATGTCAAGGAGGGATTCTAACCATGGCTATTGCCCCTAGGGCAGCCAAGATCAGAACTCTCCCTTAGACAACTCAAACAAGAAAATCGAGACATAAAAATCACAGCATGGATTGTTGCTGTCAAAATGGTTTCGTTGGGGCGCATGGACAGCAACCAATGGACCAACAACTTCCTAATACCCTCCATTACGAGCCTAGATGCAGCCTTGAGCCTCTAGAAATCGAGCCTCCCTGAAACCATCAAAAACATGCCAGCCGTGAAGTGCACGGAAAAATCTGAAAATTTCTGTACAATAACTTGAAAGTTGCATGATAAAATTTCGGTTTTTAGCTGTTAAAAATATTGAACAAATAAGGTTAAAAAAATGTATATGACTTGATTGAAGAGCAAAAGAAAATATACACATGCCTTGGATTTGTTTGGAACGAAAACAAATCAAAACGACGACGCGGCGCGGCGGAGACGGAGTCCTCTTTTCTTACTTGTTTTTCTCTCTTATTTTCTCTCAAGCACCTCACGATTTTTCTTGCTGAAATGTTCAGAGTTTTCAAGAATATGGGGTGAGGGAAATGTCTAGGAATGAATGGGAAGGTTATCAATTTAATGGGAGTTTGAATGGCAAGATAAAATCTTTTCTATCCTAGTGTTTGAGAGATAAGAAATGATTTGATATTATTTGATTTGAGGGAGATATTGGAGATGGGGTGGCCGAATTCTAGTCTAGGTGCAAGGTAGAAATATTGTTTAAATGTTTAATTATTGGTGATTAAAAGATGGGGGAATTATCTACCAAAAAGATTAAGGAAGTTAATCAAGTGGTGAGTTGTCAATCCCCAATTAAACTCTACAAGAGGTGGCCAAATTCTAGCTTATAATTGGAGGAAAAATTGCTTAAATATTGTATTTTAAATCTTTAAAGTTTTATCTACCCATTAAGTATTTTAGTGAATTAAGTAATTAATTAGTTTAGTAATTATCTTGCATGCACGGCAAATTCCTTAAAGTAAATTACTAACATGTAAATTTATAATTTATTAAATAAAATAATCCTAGATTAAGTTATCTCAATTGGTCACATATTTTAATTTAGGCTTTTAATTAAATTATTGGACATAAAGGAACTTATTTACTACTAACTTCAATTAATTAATTAAATCCCTAAACATTCTTTTACATTAAAATAAATTATTCTTTATCTTAAATTAAGTCTAGGAATATTTTCTTGTTATTAAAATTTTTCTCATTATTCCAACTCCCGTCTGACCTCGCTTATTTAACCGAAAAGACAAACTAAACTCATGCGATTTAAAATAAATAATCAAGACTAAATAACTTTAAAATGTCTAAAAAAATAAGGAAATCATTTTAAAAATTAAATACTAGAAATTATACATGGCTTATATGTAGTCTGATTTACGGGTTCTACAACTCTCCTCCCCTTAAAAGAATTTCGTCCTCGAAATTAAAACTTACCGAATAACTCTGGATAATGACTACTCATCTCTGGCTCAGACTCCCACGTAGCTTCCTCCTCTAAATGATTAAGCCATTTGACTTTCACTCGCTTAACCAACTTGTTCCGAAGCTTCTTCTCCTGTCTGTCTAAGATTTGCACTGGCCTTTCTCTGTAAGACAGGTTCGTAGTGAGCTGCAACGGTTCAAAATTCAAGACATGCGAAGGATTTGTCATATACTTCCTCAGCATGGAGACGTGGAACACATTGTGTACTCCGGCCAGATTCTGCGGAAGAGCAACACGATAAGCTAGCGTCCCAACCCTGTCGAGGATCTCAAATGGTCCGATGAACCTCGGACTGAGCTTCCCTATCTTCCCGAATCGCATGACACCTTTCATAGGTGCTACCTTCACAAAAACATGGTCGCCAATGACAAACTCTAGATCTCTCCTCCTCTGATCCGCATAACTCTTCTGTCGACTCTGAGCAGTCCTCATCCTATCACGGATCTTGACTACTACATCGGCAGCTTGCTGAGTAATCTCTGGACCCAACTCTGATCTTTCCCCTACTTAATCCCAATGAACAGGCGATCTGCACTTACGACCATACAGTGCTTCATACAGAGCCATACCTATAGACGACTGGAATCTTTTGTTATAGGTGAACTCTACCAATGGCAAGTTCGAATCCCAACTCCCTGAGAAATCGATGACACAAGCACGGAGAAGATCCTCCAAAATCTGGATAACTCTCTCTGACTGCCCATCTGTCTGAGGATGGAAAGCTGTGCTAAACAACAACTTCATACTCACTGCTGAATGCAGACTCTTCCAAAATGCGGAAATGAATCTAGGATCTCGATCAGACACTATAGAAACGGGAATACCGTGAAGTCTGACTATCTCTCGGATATACAACTCTGCATACTAGAATCATGGTGAAAGTCGTCTTGATAGGCAAGAAGTGCGCTGATTTGGTAAGACGATCAACAATCACCCAGATAGCATTTGATCCTCTGACTGACTTCGGCAAACCGGTCACGAAGTCCATGGTAATATTCTCCAACTTCCACTGGGGAATAGGAAGAGGCTTGAGTGTACCTGCTGGTCGCTGATGTTCCGCTTTCACTAGATGACACGTCAGACACTTGGATACAAAACGTCTGATATCCTTCTTCATTTTGGGCCACAAATACAACAACTGCAAATCTTTGTACATCTTCGTACTCCCAGGATGAATAGAGTACGACGACATATGGGCCTCGGATAGAATATCTACTCGAATAGAATCACTGCTAGGAACCCACATTCTGTCTCGGTATCTCACAATACCGTCGCTAACTATATACAAAACACTGTCCTTAGCCTCATCTCTCTGCTTCCACTTTGCAAACTGCTCATCTGCTGCCTGCCCACTGCGAATACGGTCTAGAAGAGAAGACTGAATCGTCAAAGTAGATAGATGGGGAACTCTACCTCGAGGATAAGTCTCTAGATCTAACCTCTGGATCTCAGACTGAAGAGGCCTCGAAATCGCTAGATGAGCCATCACTATGACTTTCCTGATCAATGCATCCGCAACTACATTAGCTTTGCCCGGGTGGTAGCTAATGTCACAGTCATAATCCTTCACTAGCTCCAACCAATGCCTCTGACGCATATTCAGCTCTTTCTACGTAAAGAAGTACTTGAGGCTCTAATGGTCGGATAAGATATGACACTTCTCTCCGTACAAATAATGCCTCCAAATCTTCAAGGCAAATACTACGGCTGCCAACTCTAGATCGTGGGTAGGGTAATTCTTCTCATGAATCTTCAACTGTCGAGAAACATACGCTATCACCTTCCCATGCTGCATCAACACTGCGCCTAAACCGAGCTTCGAAGCATCGGTATACAAAAAAAAGTCTTCGGGCCCTGAAGGCATGGCCAAAACTGGCGCTGAGATAAGAGCTTGCTTCAAAGTATCGAAGCTCTTCTGGCACTCATCGCTCCACACGAATTTAACATTCTTCTTTGTCAACGACGTGACTGGAACTGCGATAGAGAAGAATCCCTGAATAAACTTCCGATAATATCCTGCTAGCCCAAGGAAACTACGGATCTCTGATGCATTCTGCGGCACAACCCAATCTCTGACTGCTGCAACTTTCGCTGGGTCTACCTCGATACCGTTGCTAGAAACGATGTGGCCTAAGAACGCCACCTTCTCTAACCAAAATTCGCATTTACTGAACTTCGCAAATAGCTTATGCTTCTGTAGGGTCTTCAAAACTGCGGTCAGATGTCTGCTGTGACCCTCTTGATTCTTTGAGTATACGAGAATGTCTCTATGAATACTATCACAAACTGATCAAGATACGGCTGAAATACGCGATTCATGAGATCCATCAAGATCGCTGGCGCATTCGTCAAACCGAACGACATCACAAGGAACTCGAAGTGGCCATAACGCGTCCTGAAGGCAGTCTTGAGAACATCGGCGTCTTTCACCCTCAACTGGTGATAAACAGAACGCAGATCGATCTTAGAGAATACTGAAGCTCCCTGTAACTGATCAAATAGATCTTCAATCCTTGGAAGTGGGTATTTGTTCTTCACTGTAACCCTGTTCAACTTCCGGTAGTCAATGCAAAGCCTCATCGTGCCATCCTTCTTCTTCACAAACAAGACTGGCGCGCCCCATGGTAAAAAACTCGGGCGAATGAACTCCTTGTCTAGAAGTTCCTGAATCTGCTTATTAAGTTATGCCATCTCTGTCGGTGCTAATCGGTACGGTGCTTTTGAGATCGGAGTCGTACTGGCATAAGCTCAATAGAAAACTCCACCTCTCGCTCGGGTGGCATACCAGAGACGTCATCAGAAAATACGTCTAGAAAATCCCTAACAATTGAGACATTGGAGGCTCACTGACTGGGTGCCTCGGGAACGGATATAAAAGTTGCCAAAAACGCTCGACACCCTCTATGCATGAGCTTCCTAGCCTGGACACAAGATATCAAACGCGGTAAATGAAAGTACCTGTCTAGTTCGAATAAGAACTGCTCCATCCCAGGCGGTCGGACTAGAACAGATCTCCGCTGAAAGTCGATCAAAACTCTGTTCCTTAATAGCCAGTCCATACCCAGAATGATATCAAACTCTGGCATCAGCAAAACGATAAGATCCGCATAAACAAGGTTGCCATGAAGCTCGAGGTCTATGTCTCGGATCACATTAGTAGCTGTCATATCCTCTCCCGAAGGCAATACTACTGAATAGGCTACATCTAGCCCGATGGTCTTGACCTTGAGAAAATTAGCAAAGGTCTCCGAAATGAATGAATGAGTAGCCCCTGATTTATCAAGGCTTTCATAGGTGAACCAGCTATAAAAATTCTCCCTGAAAGATTGGAACGTCAAGCTGAACCCAATAATTACAAGAACTAAACTTATAGACATGCGAAGGACAAAGTTTTTCTAACCTAATTCCCAAAAGTATCACTGATTAGAGCATGCAATCCTATCACAATTCTAAGTTCAAAATCTTAATCCAGATTTCCAAAACATTGAATTTCAAATATTAACTTAAAGCTTTAAGATACCTGTCATGAGCATGGTCTCCGGGTTTGTCTCTGCTGCATGGAGAGCAAATACTCTGCCTTGGGTAGGCAAACTCCCTCGTGGGCATTGCTGCAGTAAGTAGTTTGGACTACCACACTTGTAACACTTCCCTGAACCATACAAACACGCTCCAGCATGGCGGCGAGTGCACCTAGGACAGACTGGGTGCTCAAAAGTCCTCGAGACTGCGCGTCCCCGCTGCTGCTGCTGCTATCCTCTGTTCTTGGGTGGGCCGTGGAAAATCCTCTTATTCTGTGGCTGTTGCTGAGGAGGAGGGCGGTGTGGTACTTGGACTGGTCGCTTGCCCTTGCGGTCTCTCTCTATATCAATCAGGTCCTGCTCTTCAGCTAGAGCTCTGGAGATAGCGACGTCATAAGTAGTAGGGCCAGCCACCCTAACATCACGGCGCAAGATCGACCGTCGACCATCCAGAAAGTGTCTCAGCTTTGCCCCGGCATCGTTGGCAATCAGGGGCGCAAAATGGCAACCCCTCTCAAACTTGCGGATGAACTCCGTAACAGTCGAGTCTCCCTGCCTCAGGGTCATGAACTCCCTGGTCAACCTGGCACGCACCTCGTCAGTAAAATATTTCGAGTAGAATACCTCGGTGAAGCGCGTCCAGCTCAGAGTAGCCAAGTTCAGGGCTACTGATGCTCTTTCCCACCATAAGCGGGCATCTCCTCCAAATAGATAGGTCGCACAACGGACCCTATCCTCGTCTCTAAGCTCCATGATCTCGAAGATAACCTCGAGGGACTTAATCCAGCCCTCGGCAATCATAGGATCTGAAGTCCCTGAAAATTCCTTCGGTCTCATCTTCATGAACCGCTCATAGGTAGCCTCAGGCCTGCCGGCTTGGTTGCCACAGCATTGTTCCCCGCAAACTGTGCGAAGAACTGAGTCATCCCAGCTAACATCTGGGCATTCATGTCCGGTGGAGGTGGAGGTGGTAAATCTCTCTCCTGCCTCTGATTCTCACCGTCCTCCTGGCGAGGCTCATCATCTCTTGTGCGCTCAAGAACGCGTCTAGGAGGCATACTGTTCCAGATATAACTCATACGTAACTAACATGCATAATCTCTATTATTTCTTTAAATTTAAATAAATACTGCGTAATCAAAATCTGAACGTAAAATATTTCATGAAAACATGTTGTTAAAATATTTCATGCTTTAAAAGAAATGCGTAAACGTAAAACTTACAGACCAAAGACGTGACTTCGTGAGCTTCTCGAGATCAGTAGTAGTACAACCCTTTACAAGAACATAGGCTCTGATACCAGCTGTAGAGGCCCGTATTTCGTGTTTGAAAATTTGCGGAAAAATTTAAAATTTTCTCTTTAAATAAATAAAATGCATCATTCATAAAATAAACTTAATAAAAGTTTTGATGTTTAATGTAACAGCGGAATAAAAGTTTTAAATGTCGAAATAGCAGCGAAAGTAAATATCTGTTTCAAAACAACAACTTAAAATAATTCATCGTGATAAAAATGAGTTTGCATAAAATAATAAATAAACTGATAAATGAGGTCCTCGGGTTCCTACTACTGCCGACCCAAGATGGATCACTGGTCTCCGCCCGCGGCCCCGACCTCATCAGTACCTACAACAATCAAGTCTAGTGAGTCTAAAGACTCAGCATGCATATATCATAGATAACAAGTAAATATATCATAAAATCTGGCGTAACGTAAAATATCATATCATAGAGCGTAACGTGAAAATCGAGTCATGAATAATTATAAATACGTGCATAACTGAACTGAAAATCGTAAGTAAAATGTTTGCTCGATAGAGCCCTGTCATGAAATAGCATATAATAATTTTCTGTTGAGAATATGTTCTACGCAAGTGGCCCATAACATGAATTGAATCGTCTGATCAGACTAAACAACAGTATACTGGGCGGTAGAGATCATCACAGCCCTTGGACTGGATATCCGTACCAATGCATGAACATGAACCGGTCAGTGACCACCGGATGAAGTAATAATCCCATGATAAGCTGCAATCCCAAGAGTGTGAAGTGGCCTACAAGCAATATCGCATATATCTCAAAAATAAACTTTTATATTTTTATGCACGTTATATAATTAAATGTCATGTA
This sequence comes from Primulina tabacum, assembly GCF_025594145.1. Lineage (NCBI taxonomy): Eukaryota > Viridiplantae > Streptophyta > Magnoliopsida > Lamiales > Gesneriaceae > Primulina > Primulina tabacum. The sequence continues at coordinate 25,570,877 of NC_134553.1, read as the reverse complement.
TTATTTTACCGAATGAGTTGGATCGTTCCCAGGCTCGCTGCGACCTAATTCTTACATGAAAAATATGCAAATTATTTTTCCTTGAAAATAATTTAGTCATTGAACCCAAAAACGGGGCCAACTAGACCAACAACTAAATTTCTAACCATGACTCCGTACAAACCCGAACCAACATTGAACCATCATTTATTCATGATTAAAATACATCTAAAATGATGAAATAAAGCTCCTAAAATTGTACAAGTCGAAATTTGGTGAATGGAGGCCAAAAACAAGAAACGCTCTTTCGAGAGTCATTTTGGAACATTGCACCGTAATTTCTCGTACGACCTCTAAACTTAACCGAATCACAAATGGCCAAAACATGACCTTTCTAACTCAATGAGGTACTGTCCAGTCCAAGGCCATAGGCTAAAAGCCTACCAAGATTTCAAACGAGCCTCCGAACCGAAGCACCAAGTTGCTGTCCAAAATTACAGCAGTAGCGCTTGCGCTTCATTGCGTCGTTTGCGAGACTAATGGCCATTGGGGCTTTAACCACCGACCAGAGCCTCTTCCCAACACCCTAAGGTGTGGCTTGAACCATGGTTAAGGGACCTAGGCCAGCCATGATCCAAGCAACACCAGAAACATCACCACGCTTCCAACCGAGAACCAAACTAAACGCGTGGGATGTCTTGCTTGTTTTGCTTTCAAATGAAGGATCCAATGGCTATGAGGTTAACCATGGTCCATGCTAGACATGCTAAGGTGTTGCATGAGTCATGGCTAAGGGCTAGAAGCCAACCACAACCCACTTGACACCATAAAACCGAAACTCCACACACTCGACCATAACCAGAATTTTAAAAACCGAAGGGGCTGTTCTTGTTTTATATTAAAAACTGTTGGGAACGTGAACCAAGCCATGAAAGGGCATCTTGGTCAAGTCCTTAACATGTCAAGGAAGGGTTCCAACCATGGTTACAGGCCCAAAAGCCAACCAAGATTCGAACCTCCTTGTACAAGCCGAAAACAAGAATTTCGAAACTCATAATTTGTCATTAGGAGAGTTGCTGTCAAATCTCCTTCTCCAGCGTGAAGGGGCTGGAACCATGGACTTACATGACCCTAACATGCCCTATTACGAGCCTAGATGCAGTATTGAGCCCCTGGAAATCGAGCCACCCTGAAATCATCAAAAATATACCAGCCGTGAAGTGCACGGAAAAATCCGAAAATTTCTAGTACAATAATTCGAAAGTTGCATGATAAAATTTCGGTTTTTAGCTGTTAAAAATATTGAACAAATAAGGTTAAAAAAATGTATATGACTTGATTGAAGAGCAAAAGAAAATATACACATGCCTTGGATTTGTTTGGAACGAAAACAAATCAATACGACGACGCGGCACGGCGGAGACGGAGTCCTCTTTTCTTACTTGTTTTTCTCTCTTATTTTCTCTCAAGCACCTAACGATTTTTCTTGCTGAAATGTTCAGAGTTTTCAAGAATATGGGGTGAGGGAAATGTCTAGGAATGAATGGGAAGGTTATCAATTTAATGGGAGTTTGAATGGCAATGATAAAATCTTTTCTATCCTAGTGTTTGAGAGATAAGGAATGATTTGATATTATTTGATTTGAGGGAGATATTGGAGATGGGGTGGCCGAATTCTTGTCTAGGTGCAAGGTAGAAATATTGTTTAAATGTTTAATTATTGGTGATTAAAAGGTGGGAAAATTATCTACCAAAAAGATTAATGAAGTTACTCAAGCGGTGAGTTGTCAATCCCCAATTAAACTCTACAAGAGGTGGCCGAATTCTAGCTTATAATTGGAGGAAAAATTGCTTAAATATTGTATTTTAAATTTTTAAAGTTTTATCTACCCATTAAGTATTTTAGTGAATTAAGTAATTAATTAGTTTAGTAATTATCTTGCATGCATGGCAAATTCCTTAAAGTAAATTACTAACATGTAAATTTATAATTTATTAAATAAAATATGCCTAGATTAACTTATCTCAATTGATCACATATTTTAATTTAGGCTTTTAATTAAATTATTGGACATAAAAGAACTTATTTACTACTAACTTCAATTAATTATTTAAATCTCTAAACATTCTTTTACATTAAAATAAATTATTCTTTATCTTAAATTAAGTCTAGGAATATTTTCTCGTTATTAAAATTTATCTCATTATTCCAACTCCCGTCCGACCTCGCTTATTTAACTGAAAAGACAAAACTAAACTCATGCGATTTAAAATAAATAATCAAAACTAAATAATTTAAAATGCCTAAAAAAATAAGGAAATCATTTAAAAAAATTAAATACTAGAAATTATGCATGGCTTATACGTAGTCTGATTTACGGGTTCTACAGAAATTGATATCAGGTAAACCATCAACTATGTTATGCTTCTTGAGATTATTGATTGACTTGAAATTTAAATGATTCAATCTCTTGTGCCACAGCCAATATTTATCACTAAGAGAGGCCACTAAACATGTTGGAACATTAACAAGATCTATTTTCCATGATACTTTGTAAGTGTTACAATCTCTTTTTCCAGTTAATTCAGTAGACTCAGCAGCATCTTTAACTGTGCATGTGTTCTTTTGAAAAGCTACAGAGTAACCGTTATCACACAGTTGGCTAATGTTGATCAAATTATAACAATGATTTTCAACCAATAGTACATCATTTATATATATATTACCATGGATAATCTTACACTTACCCACGGTTTTAACTTTCAAATTGTCTCCAAAAGTTATCTTTGGTCTAGTACAAGCTCATTACTTCTGAAAGTAGACTTTTCTGTCCAATCATGTGTCTGGAACATCCACTGTCCAAATACCATGTGGAGCTACTTATCTTGGTTTTCTTCTCATGTTCCTCTCCAGATGTTGAGGTTGATTCAGCTTCTGCAATCATCGCTTTGCGATCTCTTTTGGATTTCTTTCCATTTATCATGTATTCCTTTTTCTTTTGATTATCCTTCTTAGGCTTAGGGCAATCAGCGATGAAGTGCCCTACTTTTCCACGGTTGAAACATGCTACATCACTACGTGGTGAATCCTTCTTAATGTTTTGGTTAGGACCCTGATAAGCTCGATGATTCTTCTTCATGAATCTGGAAAATTTCTTCACAAATAAAGACATTGCATTGTCGCTGATTTGTTCGGCTGTCTTTTCAGATGTGCTTTCAATGGTAGTAGCAGGTGATGCGCTTGGAATAACTGCAGCAGTAGCCGTAGCAGTAATAGAAGCAGTAAGAGCCTTGGTAGGTGTATTTGATGATGGCTCTTCTCCACTTCTCACTTCCAGTTCAAACTCATAGGCTTTTAAGTCTGCAAACAACTCGTGTAGTTCTAACTTGTTCAGATCTTTAGATACCCTCATAGCCATGGTTTTTACATCCCATTCTCTGGATAAAGCTCTCATAACTTTGAGTGCTATTTCTCTGTTGTCATACTCTTTCCCCAGAGCTGCTAACTCATTTACCAAGCTGCTAAAACGTTCATTAATTTCGCTCGGAGTTTCTCCAGATTTCATCTTCAGATTCTCAAACTTCTGCATTGCTATAGACAACTTATTCTCCTTTGTCTGTTCATTTCCTTCACAGATTTGGATGAGTTTTTCCCAAATCTCTTTTGCAGTAGAGCACGTCTTGATCTTACTGAAGATGTTCTTATCAAGTGTTTTGTAGAGAATGTCCTTCGCAACATTGTCAAGATTGACTTTCTTTTTGTCCTCGCCAGTCCATTCACTTCTGTGCATCTCAACCATTTGTGGTGCCCCCTCAGTAACAGCAATAATTGTATTTGAATTTAATATTTTCATGGTACCATCTGTGATGACAAACCACATGTCATCGTCTTGAGCTGCAAGATGAGCTTGCATGCAGATCTTCCAGTCATCGAAGTCTTCTATTGAGAACATGAGAACTTTGCTGAAGTGTGCCATATCTGTTGTAAATTTTCAGAACAAGAAAAACTGCTCTGATACCACTTGTTGGGGATTGATAAGGAGTTTAGAGGGGGGGAGTGAATAAACTCTTTCCTTTACTGATAGTTTTTGCAAAGGGTGCTAGAATTCTATTAAAGATTGTAGCTAGTCTTGTTCGAATCTAAGTCCAGCATATCACAATAATAAGTGCGGAAATGATCCAATGGAGTAAGGTGAAAATAGTAAAACAGTAGGCAGTAGACAAAGGTTGTTTCTGGAAGTTCAAAGATAAAATCTTCTACGTCTCCCCTTCTTCTGTTTCCAGAAGGTATCACTAAAAGACTTTGGATTTTACAGTACACCACTTGTACACACCCACTTCAGTAGGACTTACCCTTAGCCTACTAAAGCTTTTAGTTACACAACTCCGTAAAAACGAATACAACAAAATTCTGGAAAAGACTCTTTTTCATTTTACAGACTCTTCTCAATAAAATGTTTATAGCGTGAATATCTTGTAAAGAGAGTGAGACAGCAGCACAAGATGATCTCAACAGATCAGATATATGCTATGAAACGTGTGCTGCTTTTCTGTATATTGAGCTTGAAGATGATAAGAAGTTCTGAGTGCTCAAATCGACGTTCTTATGATAAAGAATGTTATTGTTGTAAAATATTATCGACGTCGCTCTTGTATATTTATAGAAGTGTTGATTCCAACGTCTATAAACAAAACGGCTTCTTTGACTTCTGATAGAATCAGCTTTATTATCGAAAAAGGTTCCTGTAGAAAGCTTCAGAACAATCAGTCTTATTTCATACTAAAATTGGTAAAGCGTATTAAATGACTTCGTACAACATTTAATGTTGCAATTAATACAAGTACTAGGTAAAGTAACGGTAACATTTAAGACTTGTAACGTTCAAACGTAAAACGTTAAGTTCTACTTCTGCTTCTGATTCTATAGTTGTTCTGATTAGCTAAGTACTGCTTCTGTTAACTGTATGTTCTTCTGTTTTTACAATTTCGGTCTATTGGTTTTGACTCTCATCGCCTCAACTAAGTTAAGTCTAACAGGTTATTTGTTAAAAAAATGAGATACAACGGTGCGGTGCGGTATGGTCGGTTTGGGCGGTTTTCGGAAAATTTTGATCAGCCCTATCAATGACTAGAGTATCTTTTTCCATTATTAACTCAATATTCGGGTTTACGTTTGGATAATTGGAATTTATTTGCTTCATGATTAGATTTCATATATGATAACTTTTGTTACACATTAAATGCTACTCAAATTATTGAATATCATTGGGAAAATCAAGTCATTCACAACCATAGTTTCCAGAAATATCATATTCATATTTTTAGTAAATAATTGGTCGTCTGAAAAACGTGTTATTATTTGTTCTTAAAAAATGTACCATTTGAGAAAAGTAGTCAAATGTGCATCCATAAAAGTTAATTTTCAATAGTCTTTGAGTTATGTCTTGTTGAAATCACTACAACAATAAATGACTATTATGACACTTTTTTTTAGATACTTTTAATTAAATGTTGTTACAAATACTTAATAATGACACTTGTAAAAAATTAATAATGTGTAAAATAAAAAAACATATTAGATTAGTTATCGTAATATTTTTAATTGATGTCATTTTTAATATGAAGGGAAACAATTAAGATTGTGAATTTTTTAATTTTTTTGAACTAATAGTTGAATATGAATAAATTTTATTTATTTAAAATATTTTTTTTATCAATATAAGTATTTTTTATTTATTTCTTTAATTTACAAAAGATAATAAACAAGTAATTACTAAATTTATTGTAATTAAATTCAATTCGTGGATTCAGTCATTCATTCCCCGATTGATTTTCATTGACCCTCGAAGTCAAACCATGGTCCAATACAGTCAGCACCTTCACTAGATCGTTGATTTTCTGAATTCCCTCCAATCTCTGTTCCGCATTCCGCGAACATGGCGTCGATTTCGTTGATTCCTTCTTGAGCACGTGGGCAATGGAGCGATCATTCGTGTCCAGAGCCAGGACAGCCATTCATTCTGCGGCCGCTAAAGCGGAGAAAGTCTTCACGGATATTAAGAAACCCGATTCCATCACCCATCGAGGTACGCACGCACGCACACTATTGTCCGATACTTGTAAGTTTATGCGCGCTAACTTCATTTCCTAAAGTTAGGATTTCATTATTGTTTTTTTATTTATTTATTGGAATTTAATTATATCGGAGAAGATTTAGATGAGCAAGCGCCGAGAGAATCAACGCCCGTGTTCCTACAGGATGCTGATGCACCGAAGGTGATTACGTTTCTCTTCTCTGAATCGATTTAAATCCTGTTTCGATTGTGGAGGATGCTTGACAGGGTGAATGAAATGTATGAAGATGATCTTCACCTGAATTAAGCCTCGTATAGATGATTGTAATAACGAGGTGATGGAACTTGAGTTAGGATTTGATTTTTTTTATCTGAATTTTAATTTCTTTGTCTGTTTCCTTTAGTTGAGCGTATGACTGCGTGAAATAGTTATTTTTTAAAAATATTTTGAAGGCCTTTTCTACCGTAGCATCTTATATCCCAGACCTGAATTCATGTCTTTTGTATCAGCAGTTACAGGTCATTAACTGTTGCATTTCCAGAAAAAGACGCTATTCTGCTGCCATTGAATCATTAGACAATGTCACAGCTCAAGCCAGTTCAATGGCTGAGGAATCTTCAGCTTTTGAAGGCACAGTCCCCCTAGATCCGAATATTTAGGTAAGAACTAAGTCCGGAGAACTTGTGCAACTTGGAACATTTCTACCAGGTGTATTTGGATAAATAATAATTTTTCAGTTTATCATTTGGTATGATATTCACTCATTTGAATTAAATTTTAATCTATTTATTTTGTACTTCTTTAATTTTATTTCATTCATACAAATATATGAATTTTTATTGTAGGTGACAAGAATATTGGATTTTGATTAAGATGAGATGATTGAAGAATGAAGATGCGTCACAAGTTTGCTTATATTTTGGTTTACAAGACTTAATTGTTTGCTAGTTCTTAAACTAAATACATTTGGTACATTTTTTGGGGTATAGATGTTTTTCGAGGTAACAAATTTGTTAGTCTTATACATTAATGATTGCAAAATTAATGACAATTATTGATTAGCAATTTAATTTCTATTTTTAAATTTTGTATTTATGTTAATTTGTTATATCCTTGAATATTATATCATTAAAATATTGAAAATCGACGACATTTCATAAAATATGACATTTTTTATGTCATAATAGAACATTAAATCATGTACATAAAAAATGTCATTGTAAAAGTCATATGGAGAAATTTCAAAAAGTAATTATAAATAACTATTAATGACAATTTTCAATGTACTTATATACTAGTATAGAAGACATTTATAAGTGCCATTACAGATTACATAATAAGACATTTTAAATTAACCTTATAACATATCATTAGTGACATTTTATATTGTCACTATAAATAACATATACGACACTTTTATTTATCATTATAAATGATTTTAAATGACATATAAATTTGTCATTATTACTATAATAACAAAGCATGTATAAATGTCTTTAAAACATGAGTTTTCCTGACATTTAAAATTTTCATTATATGAATAATTATTAACACGTATGAAGTTGTCATTAACATCTTATAATGACATTAAAAAATGTCAGGAAGTTTAAGACGATATTGGAATAGAGGGCATTTGTTGGAGATGTCGTTAAAACTAAAATGTCACTAAATATTGAATATGATGACATTTATGAATGTCATCATAAGCATTTATTATTGTAGTACATTTGATATCCTTGTCGAATAATAAATATTCTGACCATTACAATTTTTTGATCGTATTGGAATATATCAATCAACGTTACATCAAGGTTTGCCATTGTTAGTATTCCTTTACTACGGACGTGCAAAAATATTCTTGGCTAGGGGCATGGTCTGCCGTGTATGATTGAATCTGATTTATAGTTGTTAATTTTCATCATGACAAATGACATTAGCTCTATTGGCTTTGAAGGCTTTTTCGTTTATTTAATTAATAATAAATATCTTTATGTTTAGCTACCCCACTTGTTATCTTCATTAGACTAATTACGTGATTTATAATTAAATATTTAATAATTGTTTATTAATTATACGTTACTGTTGAAAATATGAAAAATATTTATGTTGAAAATTATAATGTTGAATGTTGAAAATTAGGTAAAATTAGGTGTTGAATGTTGAAAATTAGTGTGCGATGATGTATGTAATGATGAAATTGTTTTTGGATTATTTTCCAAAGAAATCCTATAAATAGGTCTCCATTTGTAAATATTTGAGACAATTGAGTTGAGAGAAAAATATTATAAAGTGTGTAGTTTGATAATTTTGAGAGTTTGAGATTTTTACTTTTTACGATAAATTTTTACTTTTTCATAACACGTTATCAGCACGAAGCTCTAAAAGTCCTCCATATTTTTCCAAACTCCAAAACAGAAGAAAAAGGTAACAAAAGTAATAATATTTATTTTAGTGTTTATTTATTTATTGTATATCTATTTAATATATAATATAATGTTATTCAGAAATAATAAAAATAAATTTTTCAAAAACTTGTTATAAATCCTGGGAGGATGTTAAGACGACATCCCACACTCCCGGTAGGGATACGACAAGTATAAAAGCCTATAAGGTTTTTAAACAAAATAATTTGTGACACCGCATTATAATAATGTGATATTATATACATAATTATTTAAACATGACTAATATTATATACATCATATTATTACCATAAAATTATACAAATGCATACATTTATTTTTTTGTACACCAACGGTAACAAAACGGCTAGTTTTTGCCCTATAAATATGATCTCACAAACACATTCAATCACTCCAATTTTCACTTCTTCTCTAAAAATTATTCTTCATCAAATATTCGAAGAAGATGGCTTTCTCAAAGATATTTTTAATTATTTTGGTTATCATACTCACGAGTCTTGTATTTATTGGAGAATATCCTCTTCGTGTGTTTTCTTTATTTTTACGAATGCTTGTACTTGTTGTTTATCCATTACTTTGTATTGCAATATTCATTAACTAATAAAATGCATCGTAATTTTTTTAGTATCACCATGACAAATGTGAGGCCCGGGGCCGAAGAGGGCGGGGGGTGATCGCGCGGTGCCATGAGGTTGCACGGACAATGAGCGGCTCCTGGCAGGCTTCTAGGTGGAGGAAACATGAATGAACCGATCCCACACCGGAATGAGAGGGATTCCGAGACTGTTCAATGTAATGGACTGCAAAGTTGAAGAGAGCTTAAAAGATTTGATTTGTACTACTCATATCACGAAGGTGCATCTTCTTTTCGGTAGCTCATCACATAAGAACTCCAAAGTTAAGCGTGCTTGACTTGGGGAAATTTTGGGATGGGTAACCTCCTGGGAAGTTTCCTAGGGTGCGTGTGAGTGAGGACATAAGCACGCTGGAAAGACTCGTCTTGATACAGTGAGGACAATCGTCAAATCTGGGGCGTTATAGTTGGTATCAGATCCGACCTCTCTTAGTACGGTGTGGTTCGGGGGCAAACCAAGCGGAAGCTGGTGGGCATGTGAGGTCCGGGGCCGAAGAGGGCGGGGGGTGATCGCCGGTGCCATGAGGTTGTACGGACAATGAGCGGCTCCTGGCAGGCTTCTAGGTGGAGGGAACATTTATGAACCGATCCCACACCGGAATGAGAGGGATTTCGAGACTGTTCAATGTAATGGACTGCACAGTTGAAGAGGGCTTAAAAGATTTGATTTGTACTCTACTCATATCACGAAGATGCATCTTTTTTTTCGGTAACTCATCACATAAGAACTCTAAAGTTAAGCGTGTTTGACTTGGGGAAATTTTGGGATGGGTGACCTCCTGGGAAGTTTCCTAGGGTGCGTGGGAGTGAGGACATAAGCTTGCTGGAAAGATTCGTCTTGATACAGTGAGGACAGTCGTCAAATCTGGGGCGTTATAACAAACTTGGCAAAGCTCGAATTCATTGCTCTTGATATTACATGAAAAATTATATGCCATGGACTCTCGATGTAGAAATGCATCTTGAGTCATTGGGTCTAAGTGAGACCATAAAAGAAAATGGCGTATCGACATCACAAGAAAAGGCAAAAGCTGTGATATTTTTGCGTCGACATCTCGACGAGAGATTGAAATGTGAATATCTAATTGAAAAAGATCCCATGGCTTTGTGGAAGGGATTAAAAGAAATATTCGAACATATAAGGGAAGTTATACTTCCGACCGCCCGAGATGAATGGAATACGTTGAGATTCCAAGATTATAAAAAAGTCAGTGATTACAACTCGGCGATGTATAGAATAATCTCGCAATTGAAATTTTGTGGGCAAGAGATTACTGAATTGGCAATGCTTGAAAAAATATTTTCCACTTTTCACGCATCGAATATAACTCTACAACAACAATATAGAGTGCGTGGATTTTCGAGATATTCTGAACTTATCGCCTGTCTCCTTGTGGCGGAAAAGAATAATGAGCTGTTAATGAGAAATCATCAGGCACGGCCCACTGGTTCAACGGCATTTCCTAAAGTAAATGTCGTAAACAAAAATGAATTTAAATCTGGAAAACCAAAATCAAAGTTATAGACAAGATTTTGGTCGAGGACGAAATCGTGGTCGTGGACGTGGTAGTGGTCGTGGTCGTGGTCGCGGCCGTGGTTTTGAAAATAATCGAGATAGTTACTTCCATAACTCATCTCAAAAGAGTGTCCCAAACCATCCACAGAAAAGACATCATGAAAATATGATTGTTAATGAAAATCACTCAAAAAGATTTGAAAGTTCTTGTTTCAGATGTGGTGCTCCAGGATATTGGTCTTGTATTTATCGAGCCCCTGAGCACCTTTGTAAACTTTATAAAGAATCAATAAAGGAGAAAGAAAAGGAGACCAACTTCACTGAACAGAGTGAACATTTGAGTGATTCAACTCATTTTGATGCTGTAGATTTTCTGATTGATTTCTGAGACAATGATCAATTTGCTGGTGGAATAAATATGTAAAATATTTTATTTTTCCATGTACCCGTATGATAATGTTTTATCATGTGCTATATTTTTTACATATATATTATATTGTATTTTATTTTTATAAATATATTGTCAGTAATTTTATTTCATTGCATATTTTTTTTGAAGTTCAAATATGGAAAATGATATGAACAAAGCTGAAGTTTGCATACCTAGTAGTGGTACAATGCACACTATCCTCCGAGATAAAAGATATTTCTTGGAACTAAAACCAACAAAAACAATGGTGAATACAATATCAGGTCCTGTAGACTTGATTAAAGGATGTGGTAAAGCACAATTTTTGTTACCTAATGGTACAAAATTTTTTATCAATGATGCTTTATATTCAGCACAATCGAAAAGAAAATTGTTGAGTTTTAATGATATATATTCTCATGGGTATGATACTCAAACAATGAATGAAGGGAATGAGAAATATATGTGTCTTATCACATATAAATCAGGAAAGAAATATGTGATTGAAAAACTACCAATGCTCCCTACTGGATTGCATTATACACATATAAGTCCCATTGAATCAAACATGGTAGTTTATAATTTTTCAATATTAACAAATTGGCATGATCGATTGGGACATCCTGGTTCAACAATGATGCGAAGATTTATAGAAAATACACATGGTCATCCACTGAAAGATCAGAAGATCTTTCAGAATAATAAGTTTCAATGTAAAGCATGTTCTCTTGGAAAACTTATTATAAGACCATCACCAGCCAATGTCCAAACTGAATCACCAATGTTTCTTGAACTTATTAAGGGTGATATTTGTGGATCAATTCATCCACCATGTGGACCATTTAGATACTTTATGATATTGATTGATGCATCCAACAGATGGTCACATGTATGTTTATTGTCAACTCGAAATGTTGCATTTGCAAGATTACTTGCTCAAATAATAAAATTGAGGAATCAATTTTCCGATTATACAATCAAGAAAAATTAGACTTGATAATGCTGGTGAATTTACTTCCTAGACTTTTAATGATTATTGTATGTCTATGAGAATCATTGTTGAGCATCTTGTTGCTCATGTACATACACAGAATGGATTGGCTGAATCATTGATTAAACGTCTGCAAATGATTGCTAGACCAATGATTATGAAAACAAAGCTCCCTATTTCTATATGGGGACATGCAATTCTAGATGCTACTGCATTAATTCGCATCAGACCAAGTGCATATCATAAATACTCCTCATTGCAGCTTGCATTTGGTAAAGAACCAGACATTTCTGATCTGAGAATTTTTGGATGTATGGTGTATGTGCCTATTGCACCACCACAACGAAAGAAAATGGGACCTCAAAGAAAGATTGGAATTTATATCGGTTATGATAGCCCATCAATCATTCGATATCTTGAATCTCAGACAGGTGACGTGTTCACAGCACGTTTTGCTGATTGTCATTTTAATGAGAAAATATTCCCAATGTTAGGAGGAGATAAGAAACATACCGAAAAAAAATTACATGGTATGTAGCATCATTGTTACATCTGGATCCAAGAACAAAACAATGTGAAAAGATGTACAGCAAATTGTGCAATTGTAAAGAATAGCAAATCAAATACCAGATGCATTTGCAAACACAAAAGAGGTGACTAAATCATATATACATGCTGCAAATGCCCCTGCTCGATTTGAAATTCCAAAGAAACAAATTGAAGATACTCATGATGCAAAGGCCCTATAACTTCTTGCTTGAAAATTTGCGGAAAATTAAAATTTTTTTTTTAAAAAGAACTTAAATGGCCTCATTCATAAAATCGACTGATGAATCAAGTTCAATGTTTAAAATATCGCAGCGGAATAAAATAAAGTTTGCCAAAAATCACAATTTCAAAATATCCAACGACTGATAAAATGTTTGCGGAATAAAATAACAACTGCTGCACTGAGGTCCTCGGGTGCCACTATTGCCGACCCAAGCTGGCTCACTGGTCCCCGCCCTCGGCCCTGGCCTCATCAGTACCTACAACAATCAAGTCTAGTGAGCCTAAAGACTCAGCATGCATATATCGCAGGTAACGAGTAAAAATCTGAATTAAAATATGCATGAGTTAACATATCCTGTCCTGATGCATGCTGAAAATAATCTGTACTGAGCAATTATAATACGTGCATAACTGAACTGATAATCACAGTAAAAATGTTTGCTCCTTGGAGCCTGTACTGAAATAACTGGTAAAATTTTCTGTTGAGATTATGTTTTACGCCTGTGGCCCCTGCACTAAGCTGAACTGATCGGTAACTGGCTACCGGGGAGGCTGAAACTGAACTGAGCTGGCCGGTCACTGGCGACCGGGTGGTACCATACTGAACTGATCGGTCACTGGCGATCGTATAAAATAACACTCCCACATAGTGAATGAACCACAAGCCATATCGCATAAATCTCAAAAATAATCATTTTCTATTTAATGCACGTAAAATAATTAACTGACATAATGAAAATGTCCCGTAATTTTACCAACTGGATTGGATTAGTAGTCCCCAGGCTCGCTGCAACCTAACTGTGCCATGAAAAATATGCAATAGTTTAAACTTGACCAACTATGCAATTTAGTTCAAAAGATGCGACTATGACGCCTAATGATTTCGCATTTAATCATGACTCCGAGCCAACCTGAACCGACACCGAACCGACGTATAGTTATGATTAAAATATGCTGAAAAATCATAAAATAATGCTCCTAAAATGATAGGGTCGAAATCTAGGTGGAATGGAGGCAAAAACACGAAACGCTCTTTCGAGAGTTAATTTGGCACATCGCACCGTAAATTCTCGTACGACCTCAAAAATTATCCGAATGACGAACGGTCAAAAACATGACCTTCCTAGCTCAATGAGGCACTGTCCAGTCCAAGGCCATGGGCTAAAAGCCGACCGAGGACTCGAACAAGCCTCTGAACCGACACAGCAACTTGCTGTAATTTCCAGCAGCTGCGCAACTACAAGACTTGCGTTGGTTTCGAGACTATCGGCCATTAGGGGAGTGAACCACCAACCAGAGACTCTTACCAACATCCCAAGGAATGATTTGAACCATGGCTAAGGGCCCTAGGCCAGGCACAATCCGCGTCACACCATAACTCAACCGAAACTCCAACCGAGAACCAACGTGCATGCGTGTGTAGTGTTTTGCTTAGATCGATGTCTTGCGTCGTTCCAGTGGCCATTTGATTGACCATGGCACGATCTAGACATATAGGGGCATGGTATGAACCGTGGCTATGGGTCATAGGCCAACCAAGATCCATACCAAGCAACCAAAAACCGAAACCATATGCTGAACCAATGAAGAAGCCGAATGAGGAAAGGGGCTGTTCTTGTTGATTATTTAAAAACCGATGAGCCATGGACCAAGCCACCAAAAGGGCGACTTAGTCACGTCTTAGACATGCTAGGGAAGTGGTCCAACCATGGCTAAGAGCCCTTAGGGCAGCCAAGATCAGATCCAACCCCTTGACATAAAAACTGAAATTTCGAACACCAATCTGCGCCTATGGGAAACTTGCTGTCATTTCGGTTTTCCAGCAAGCATGGGGGCTGAATGAATGGGCCAACATGGTCCTAATACATCCTATTACGTGTCTAGGAGTCGCCTTGGGAGCCTGGAGTCGAACCAATCACCTGAAACTCACAAACCAAGAAAAACGTGAAGCTTGCCAAGGAATATCAAAAATTCTGCATGTGTTGTTTCAAAATGTTTTGACATGTATCTCGGTTTTTGCTTGATAAAACAAGATCATATACTAAAATATAATTGATAATATGACTTGATTGAGGTTTGAAAGAAATCTAGACATGCCTGGTTTCGTTTCGAAAGAAAACGAACGAAACGACGACGACGCGGCACGGAGGAGGTGGAGCGCTTCTCTTGTTTCTTGCTCTCGATTTTTCTTCCTTTCTCCCTAGCTATGGCTCACGATTTTTCTACTGAAAAGGGGTCTGATTTCGGTGGGGAGGGAGTGTGATGGAGTGGTTATGAGGGGTGAGGAGGATGATGCAAGATATAAGGATCAAGACCAAGTCTTCCCATTTTGAATTTTGAATTATGGTTTGATATCAAATCTATGTTGGGTGTTTCTAGAATGGTGATGGCCGATTTTTGCTTATTTTCTAGTCTATGATATGTCCATTTATTTAATTAAATTGTGCTCCCAAAAATACTAGAATTATCCTACTAATTACATGCAAAGAATTGGTCAAAGTTGATGAGTTGGAAATGAATTGCTTAATAAATCCAAGGGGCCGAAATCATGCTAATAAAATGAGTGGGAAGTGTTGGTTATCTAGTCAACTAATAATCCTTGAAAGCCTTACTAATCCTTTAAATAATTTAGTGAGCTAACCCCTTAATTTAATAACTTAAATGAGTTCATTTCTTAATCACCTCAAATAATTAAATTAAATCCTCAAACCTCCCTTTCTAACTTAAATGAAATTATTTGCTAGCTTAATTAACTTCTGGAAATATTTCTCGAATCTTAAATTCTATCTCAAAACTCCAACTCCGGTCCGGCCTCACTGAAATAACTGAAATGCTAAAAATCAAACTACTGAACTGAAATAATAAAATAATTAACTTCAAAGAAATGCATTTAAAATAATCATGCAATGAAGTCAATTAAATTTAAAAATCTAGAATTATGCATGGCTTATACGACTACTGATTTACGGGTTCTACAATCCTTCCCCCCTTAAAATAAATTCGTCCTCGAAATTAGAACTCACCGAATAACTCGGGGTATCGACTTCTCATCTCCGGCTCAGACTCCCACGTAGCTTCCTCCTCAGAATGGTTGAGCCATTTGACTTTGACTCGCTTAACAAGCTTGTTCCGAAGTTTCTTCTCCTGTCTGTCTAGGATCTGCACGGGTCTCTCCTCATAAGATAAGTTCGGAGTAAGCTGCAACGGCTCGAAATTCAGCACATGCGAAGGGTTCGCCATGTACTTTCTCAGCATGGAGACGTGAAAGACATTGTGTACTCCGGCCAGATTCGACGGAAGAGCCACACGATAAGCTAGCGTCCCAACTCTGTCGAGGATCTCAAACGGTCCAATAAATCTCGGACTGAGCTTCCCTTTCTTCCCAAATCTCATGACACCCTTCATAGGTGCCACTTTCACGAAGACATGATCGCCCACTGCAAACTCTAAGTCTCTCCTCCGCTGATCGGCATAACTCTTCTGTCGGCTCTGAGCAGTCCTCATCCTATCACGGATCTTGACTACTACATCTGCTGCCTGCTGAACAATCTCTGGACCCAACTCTGCTCTCTCTCCTACTTCATCCCAATGAACAGGAGATCTACACTTGCGGCCATACAGTGCTTCATACGGAGCCATACCTATAGACGACTGGAAACTGTTGTTATAGGTGAACTCTACCAATGGTAAGTTCGACTCCCAACTCCCTGAGAAATCAATGATGCAAGCGCGAAGAAGATCCTCCAAAATCTGAATAACTCGCTCCGACTGTCCATCTGTCTGCGGATGGAAAGCTGTGCTAAACAGCAACTTCGTACCCATAGTCGAATGCAAACTCTTCCAAAATGAGGAAGTGAATCTGGGATCTCTGTCGGATACGATCGAAACTAGGAATACCATGGAGTCGGACTATCTCTCGGATATACAGCTCTGCATACTGAACCATGGTGAAAGTCGTCTTAACAGGCAAGAAGTGCGCTGACTTGGTAAGACGATCTACAATCACCCAGATAGCATTCGATCCTCTGGCTGACCTCGGCAATCCGGTCACAAAGTCCATGGTAATGTTCTCCCACTTCCACTCAGGAATAGGAAGAGGCTTGAGCAAACCTGCTGGTCTCTGATGCTCGGCCTTCACTAACTGGCAAGTCAGGCACTCGGATACAAAACGCCTGATGTCCTTCTTCATCCCTGGCCACCAATACAATAGCTGCAGATCTTTGTACATCTTCGTACTCCCAGGGTGAATGGAGTACGGGGACGTATGGGCCTCTGATAAGATGTCTGCTCGGATAGGATCACTGCTAGGAACCCATATCCTATCTCGGTATCTCACAATACCGTCGCTGACTGAATACAAAACACTGCCCTTGGCTTCATCTCTCTTCTTCCACTGTGCCAACTGCTCATCTGCGGCCTGACCACTGTGAATACGGTCCAAAAGGGAAGATTGAATGGTCAAGGTAGATAGACGAGGAACTCTACCTCGAGGGTAAGTCTCAAGATCAAACCTCTGCATCTCGATCTGAAGAGGTTTCTGAATCGTCAAATGAGCCATCACTGCGACTTTCCTGCTCAAAGCATCCGCAACTACATTAGCTTTACCCGGGTGGTAGCTAATGTCACAATCGTAGTCTTTCACAAGCTCCAACCAACGCCTCTGACGCATGTTCAGCTCCTTCTGCGTAAAGAAATACTTGAGGCTCTTATGGTCGGTAAAGATCTGACACTTCTCTCCATACAGATAGTGCCTCCAAATCTTCAAAGCAAAAACTACGGCCGCCAATTCTAGATCATGGGTAGGGTAATTCTTCTCATGGATCTTCAGCTGTCGAGAAGCATACGCTATCACTCTCCCATGCTGCATCAGAACTGCACCTAAACCAAGCTTCGAAGCATCGGTATAAAGGACAAACTCGCCATGCCCTGATGGCATGGCCAAAACTGGTGCTGAAATAAGAGCTTGCTTCAAAGTATCGAAGCTCTTCTGACACTCCTCGCTCCACACAAATTTCACATTTTTCTTGGTCAGTGCTGTGAGTGGAACGGCAATGGATGAGAATCCCTGAATGAACTTCCTGTAATATCCTGCCAACCCAAGAAAACTGCGGATCTCGGATGCATTCTGAGGCACAACCCAATCTCTGACTGCAGCGACTTTCGCCGGGTCTACCTCAATGCCACTGCTAGAAACAATGTGGCCCAAGAACGCCACCTTCTCTAACCAGAATTCGCACTTACTGAACTTTGCGAATAGTTTGTGCTTCTGCAATGTCCGCAACACTGTGGTCAGATGTCTGCTGTGCTCCTCCCGACTCTTGGAGTAGACGAGAATGTCATCTATGAACACTATCACAAACTGGTCGAGGTACGGCTGAAATACGCGATTCATTAGATCCATGAAGATCGCTGGCGCATTCGTCAGACCGAACGGCATCACTAGGAACTCGTAGTGACCATAACGAGTCCTGAAAGCTGTCTTCGAAACATCAGCATCTCTCACCCTCAACTGGTGATAACCGGAACGCAGATCTATCTTGGAGAAAATCGAAGCTCCCTGCAACTGGTCAAACAGATCCTCAATCCTCGGCAATGGGTATTTATTCTTCACTGTAACCATGTTCAACTCCCGGTAGTCAATGCAAAGCCTCATCGTGCCATCCTTCTTTTTCACAAATAAGACTGGCGCGCCCCATGGTGAAAAGCTCGGACGAATGAACTCCTTGTCGAGAAGTTCCTGAATCTGCTTCTTAAGCTCTGCCATCTCTGTCGGTGCTAGTCGGTACGGCGCTTTGGATATCGGAGCCGTACCTGGCATAAGCTCGATGGAAAACTCCACCTCTCTCTCGGGTGGCATACCAAAGACGTCTTCGGGAAAAACGTCTAAGAAATCTCTGACAATCGGAACATCTGAGGCTGACTGGCTGGGTTCCTCGGGGACAGATAAAAAGGTCGCTAGAAATGCCCGACACCCTCTATGCATGAGCTTCCTATCCTGAACATAAGGAATAATGCGCGGTAAAGGAAAGTACCTGTCCGGCTCAAATAAGAACTGCTCCATTCCAGGCGGTCGGAAAAGGACAGATCTCCGCTGGAAGTCTATCAACACTCTGTTCTTCAATAGCCAGTCCATCCCTAGGATGATGTCAAATTCTGGCATCGGTAGCACGATCAGATCCGCATAAACAAGATTACCGTGCAGCTCAAGGTCTATATCTCGGATAACATTGGTAGCTGCCATCTCCTCGCCTGACGGCAACACTACTGAAAAGGCTGTATCTAGCCCAATGGTCTGGATCTTGAGAAAGTTTGCAAAGACCTCCGAAATAAACGAGTGAGTGGCCCCTGAATCTATCAAGGCCTTGGTAGCGGAACCAGATATAAAAATTCTCCCTGAAAGATCGGAACTCTAAGTTGAATCCCACTACAAGATCTAAACTTATAGACATGCAAAGGTCAAGGTTCCTCTAGCTTAATTCCCCTGAAATAAATCAGAGTAGAGCATGCAATCCTATAACAGTTCTAAGTTCAAAAATCTGAATCCCGATTCCCAAAATGCTGAAATTCGAATAATAACTTAAAGTTTAAATGTACCTGTCAACAACATAGTCTCCGGGTTGGTTTCCGCGGCATGGAGAGCAAAAACTCTTCCTTGGGTAGGCAGATTCCTCTGAGGACATTGCAGCAACATGTGGTCTGGACTGCCACACTTAAAACACTTTCCTGAGCCAGCCATACATGCTCCAGGATGGCGACGTGAGCACCTGGGACAGACTGGGTGCTCCTGAGTCCTCGGGGCTGGGCGTCCCCGCTGCTGCTGCTGGCCTCGGTTCCTGGGCGGTCCATGAAAAGGCCTCTTATTCTGCTGCTGATGCTGATGAGGAGGAGGGCGGTGCGGTGCCTGGACTGGGCGCTTGCCCTGGCGATCCCTCTCGATATCCCGCAGATCCTGCTCTGCGGCTAAGGCCTTGGAAACGGCAATCTCATAAGTAGCAGGGTCAGATACCCTAACATCCCGGCGCAAGATCGGCCGTAAACCCACTAGGAAGTGCATCAACTTAGCTCTGGCATCATTCGCTATCAGGGGCACAAAGTAACAGCCCCTCTCGAACTTACGGATAAACTCCGTAACCTGTCATATCCCCCTGTCTCAGGCTCATGAACTCGGTGGTCAGCCTGGTGCGAACCTCCTCAGCAAAATACTTGGAGTAGAAAACCTCCGTAAAGTGGGTCCAAGAAAGTGTAGCCAAGGTCAAGGCTACCGAAGCTCCTTCCCACCATAAGCGGGCGTCTCCAGAAAACATATAGGTGGCACACTGGACTCGGTCTGCGTCTCCCAGCTCCATAAAATCGAAGATAACCTCGAGGGATTTGATCCATCCCTCGGCAACCATGGGGTCAGATGTCCCAGAGAATTCCTTATGGCGCATCTTCATGAATCGCTCATAAACAGCCTTGGGCCCTATCGGCCTGGCTGCGGCTGCGGCTACGGCTGCGGCATTGCCCCCCGCAAACTGTGCGAAGAACAGTGCCATCCCAGCTAACATCTGGGCACTCATGTCCGGTGGGGGCGGTGGAGGAGGTGGTAGGTCTCCCTCCGGTCTACGCTCCTCCCTGTCCTCTCGGCGAGGCTCCTCCTCTCTGTTGCGCTCTAAAATGCGTCTAGGGGCATACTGTTCCAACATAACCATACGTAACTAACATGCATAATTCCATAATTTATTTTAAATGAACACTGAAGTACTGAAAATCTGGAAGCATGCTGACAAAATAATTCATGCTTTAACTAAAATGCTGAACAAAATGCTGAACTGAAAAACTTACAGACCGAAGACGTGGCTTCGTGAGCTTCTCGCGGTCAGTAGTAGTGAAACCCTATACAGAACCACCGCTCTGATACCAATTGCAAAGGCCCTAGAACTTCTTGCTTGAAAATTTGCGGAAAATTAAATTTTTTTTTTAAAAGAACTTAAATGGCCTCATTCATAAAATCGACTGATGAATCAAGTTCAATGTTTAAAATATCGCAGCGGAATAAAATAAAGTTTGCCAAAAATCACAATTTAAAAATATCCAACGACTGATAAAATGTTTGCGGAATAAAATAACAACTGCTGCACTGAGGTCCTCGGGTGCCACTACTGCCGACCCAAGCTGGCTCACTGGTCCCCGCCCTCGGGCTTGGCCTCATCAGTACCTACAACAATCAAGTCTAGTGAGCCTAAAGACTCAGTATGCATATATCGCAGGTAACGAGTAAAAATCTGAATTAAAATATGCATGAGTTAACATATCCTGTCCTGAGGCATGCTGAAAATAATCTGTACTGAGCAATTATAATACTGTGCATAACTGAACTGATAATCACAGTAAAAATGTTTGTTCCTTGGAGCCTGTACTGAAATAACTGGTAAAATTTTCTGTTGAGATTATGTTTTACGCCTGTGGCCCCTGCACTAAGCTGAACTGATCGGTAACTGGCTACCGGGGAGGCTGAAGCTGAACTGAGCTGGCCGGTCACTGGCGACCGGGTGGTACCATACTGAACTGATCGGTCACTGGAGACCGTATAAAATAACACTCCCACATAGTGAATGAACCACAAGCCATATCGCATAAATCTCAAAAATAATCATTTTCTATTTAATGCACGTAAAATAATTAACTGACATAATGAAAATGTCCCCGTAATTTTACCAACTGGATTGGATTGGATCGTCTCAAGGCTCGCTGCAACCTAACTGTGCCATGAAAAATATGCAATAGCTTAAACTTGACCAACTATGCAATTTAGTTCAAAAGATGCGACTATGACGCCTAATGACTTCACATATAATCATGACTCCGAGCCAACCTGAACCGACACCGAACCGACGTATAGTCATGATTAAAATACGCTGAAAAATCATAAAATAATGCTCCTAAAATGATAGGGTCGAAATCTAGGTGGAATGGAGGCCAAAACACGAAACGCTCTTTCGAGAGTTAATTTGGCACATCGCACCGTAAATTCTCGTACGACCTAAAAAATGATCCGAATGACAAACGGTCAAAACATGACCTTCCTAGCTCAATGAGGCACTGTCCAGTCCAAGTCCATGGGCTAAAAGCCGACCGAGGACTCGAACGAGCCTCTGAACCGACACAGCAACTTGCTGTAATTTCCAGCGGCTGCGCAACTACAAGACTTGCGTTGGTTTTGAGACTATCGGCCATTAGGGGCGTGAACCACCGACCAGAGACTCTTACCAACATCCCAAGGAATGATTTGAACTATGGATAAGGGCCCTAGGCCAGGCACAATCCGCGTCACACCATAACTCAACCGAAACTCCAACCGAGAACCAACGTGCATGCGTGTGTAGTGTTTTGCTTAGATCGATGTCTTGCGTCGTTCCAGTGGCCATTTGATTGACCATGGCACGATCTAGACATATAGAAGCATGGTATGAACCATGGCTATGGGCCATAGGCCAACCAAGATCCATACCAAGCAACCAAAAACCGAAACCATATGCTGAACCAATGAAGAAGCCGAATGAGGAAAGGGGCTGTTCTTGTTGATTATTTAAAAATCCGATGAGCCATGGACCAAGCCACCAAAAGGACGACTTAGTCACAGTCTTAGACATGCTAGGGAAGTGGTCCAACCATGGCTAAGAGCCCTTAGGGCAGCCAAGATCAGATCCAACCCCTTGACATAAAAACTGAAATTTCGAACACCAATCTGCGCCTATGGGAAACTTGCTGTCATTTCGGTTTTCCAGCAAGCATGGGGGCTGAATGAATGGGCCAACATGGTCCTAATGCATCCTATTACATGTCTAGGAGTCGCCTTGGGAGCCTGGAGTCGAACCAATCACCTGAAACTCACAAACCAAGAAAAACGTGAAGCTTGCCAAGGAATATCAAAAATTCTGCATGTGTTGTTTCAAAATATTTTGACATGTATCTCGGTTTTTGCTTGATAAAACAAGATCATATACTGAAAAATAATTGATAATATGACTTGATTGAGGTTTGAAAGAAATCTAGACATGCCTGGTTTCGTTTCGAAAGAAAACGAACGAAACGACGACGACGCGGCACGGAGGAGGTGGAGCGCTTCTCTTGTTTCTTGCTCTCGATTTTTCTTCCTTTCTCCCTAGCTATGGCTCACGATTTTTCTACTGAAAAGGGGTCTGATTTCGGTGGGGAGGGAGTGTGATGGAGTTGTTATGAGGGGTGAGGAGGATGATGCAAGATATAAGGATCATATCAAGACCAAGTCTTCCCATTTTGAATTTTGAATTATGGTTTGATATCAAATCTATGTTGGGTGTTTCTAGAATGGTGATGGTCGATTTTTGCTTATTTTCTAGTCCTAGGGTATGTCCATTTATTTAATTAAATTGTGCTCCCAAAAATACTAGAATTATCCTACTAATTACATGCAAAGAATTGGTCAAAGTTGATGAGTTGGAAATGAATTGCTTAATAAATCCAAGGGGCCGAAATCATGCTAATAAAATGAAGTGGGAAGTGTTGGTTATCTAGTCAACTAATAATCCTTGAAAGCCTTACTAATCCTTTAAATAATTTAGTGAGCTAACCCCTTAATTTAATAACTTAAATGAGTTCATTTCTTAATCACCTCAAATAATTAAATTAAATCCTCAAACCTCCCTTTCTAACTTAAATGAACTTACTTGCTAGCTAAATTAACTTCTGGAAATATTTCTCGAATCTTAAATTCTATCTCAAAACTCCAACTCCGGTCCGGCCTCACTGAAATAACTGAAATGCTAAAAATCAAACTACTGAACTGAAATAATAAAATAATTAACTTCAAAGAAATGCATTTAAAATAATCATGCAATGAAGTCAATTAAATTTAAAAATCTAGAATTATGCATGGCTTATACGTCTTTTGATTTACGGGTTCTACACATGATGTCATTAAACGCCTGAAGCAAGGAAGGCCAGTCGGTTCCAAGGATAAAATTCCTCGAAAAAGAAAATTTATAGAGAAACACGATGATCACAAAATAAAGAATGATGTTCCTGAAGAAACACATGATGATCACAAAATAGAGAATAATGTTTCTGAAGAAACACATGGTGATGAAAATGTTCTGTCAGAACCACAAACTGACGAGAATCATGAAATCTCTATCAATTATATTAATACTGGAAAAATATGGAACCTAAAAGATATAGAAAAAATTGATGATATATTTTCTTATAGTGTGACAATCGACATCATAAATGATAATGAAGATCATGAACCAAAATCTTTTGGTAAATGTAAAAATCGACAGGATTGGGTAAAATGGAAAGATGACATCCAGGTTGAATTATATTTGCTAAATAAACGTAATATTTTTGGACCTATAGTCCTTACACCTGAAGGTGTAAAACCTGTTGGATACAAATGGGTTTTTATTCGAAAGCAAAATGAGAAAAATGAAATACTAAGATATAAAGCTCGACTTGTTGCACAAAGTTTTTCTCAAAGGCCTGGAATTGATTATGAAGAAACGTATTCTCTCGTGATGGATGCAATTATGTTTCGGTATTTGATTAGCTTGGCGGTATCTGAAAATTTAGAAATGCGTCTTATGGATGTTGTTACAGCTTACTTATATGGATCATTTGATGGTAATATATATATATATATGAAAATCCCTGAAAGATTTAAGATGTATGAAGCGCAAAGTTCAAAACCCAGAGAATATTATTCTGTGAAATTACAAAGATCATTATATGGGTTAAAGCAATCCGGTCGATTGTGGTATAATCGGCTAAGTGATCACTTGATGAAAAAAGGGATATGTAAATAATTCAATATGCCCATGTGTTTTCATTAAGAAAACAACATCCGGATACGTAATTATTGTTGTATACGTTGATGATTTAAACATCATTGGAACGAATAAGGAAATTCAAGAAGTTGTGTCATACTTGAAGGAAGAATTTGAAATGAAGGATCTTGGAAAAACCAAGTATTGTCTAGGTTTACAAATTGGACAAAAAAATGTGGAATATTTGTTCACGAGACAAATAATACAGAAAAGATCCTTAAACGTTTTAATATGGATAAATCAAATCCTTTAAGTACTCCAATGGCTGTTAGATCATTAAACATAGAAAAGGATTCATTCCGTCTATGTGAAGATGATGAAGATATTATTGGTCCAGAAGTACCATATCTAAGTGCTATCGGTGCCCTTATGTATCTTACAAATTGTACAAGGCCTGATATATCTTTTGCCGTAAATTTATTGGCAAGATTTAGCACATATCCACCAAAGAGACACTAGAACGGAATTAAACATATATTCCGTTATCTACGAGAAACAACAGACTTGAGACTTTTGTATTCAAAAGATGTTAATCCAAGTATAATTGGTTATGCCGATGCTGGATATTTATCTGATCCACACAAGGCACGTTCTCAAACTGGATATGTATTTACTCGTGGAGGCACTACAATTTCATGGCATTCACAGAAACAAACACTCGTAACAACTTCATCAAATCATGCCGAGATTATTGCCCTACATGAAGCAAGCCGTGAATGTGTGTGGTTAAAATCAATGACCCAACATATCCAAATCTCATGCGGATTATCATTCGACGAGAAGCCTGTGATACTATATGAAGATAATGCTGCATGTGTTGCTCAAATGAAAGAAGGATACATAAAAAGCGACAGAACTAAACATATTCCTCTTAAGTTCTTCGCATTCACCAAAGAGCTTGAGAAGAATAAATATATTGATGTTCGTCACATTCAATCAAGCGAAAATTCATCAGATCTCTTCGCAAAGACACTTCCTACAACAATATTCAGAAAGCACATATATAATATTGGGATGCGCAATCTACGAAATTTGTGAAGAATTGTTCGTGTCAACATGAGGGGGAGTTTACGTGACTGAACTCTTTTTCCCTTACTATGATTTTTATCCTAATGGGTTTTTCCTAGTAAGGTTTTTAACGAGGCAGTATAAAAATACGTAATGAAGACAATCATTTTATTATGATCATCATCACAAGGGGGAGTGTTGAAAATATGAAAAATATTTTTGTTGAAAATTATAATGTTGAATGTTGAATGTTGAAAATTAGGTAAAATTAGGTGTTGAATATTGAAAATCAGTGTGTGATGATGTATATAATGATGAAATTGTTTTTGGATTGTTTTCCAAAGAAATCCTATAAATAAGTCTCTATTTGTAAATATTTGAGACAATTGAGTTGAGAGAAAAATATTATAAAGTGTTTAGTTTGATAATTTTGAGAGTTTGAGATTTTTAATTTTTACCATAAATTTTTACTTTTTCATAACAGTTACAAAATTGATGATAATTGAATAAGTTATGATTTGTTTATGAATATTTGGATATAGTGAAATCTTTATAATAATCTATTGAGTATTGAGGATATTTATGTGGTTATTTAAAGCACTTGGTGTAATCATGAAGATGATAAACGATTTTACCCGTTAAATTTCGTTGTTGTTATTTTTTTAAAAATAATGCTATAAAAAATTTATTTTTCGAGGTGATTGGTTAAATTATTTAATCAAATAATCATGTAAACAATTGTTTGGAATGTATTTTTCTTAAATTTATTTGCAAAACTTATATGATCTATTGATTAAAATATTGAATGCAATAATATATTAGTTAGAAAACAATACACAAGATAGCATCAGAATTAGAAAAAATAATACACAGTTAATAGATGGAAGGACAATTCCGACACTACACAAATCAACTCACACTTTTAAAGAAATACCTCATTAATTAGGGTACTTCTGTAAAATAGTGAAGTGCAAGTAATCCATAAAATAAAATTAGATGGAAAAAATAAAAAGCATATTTCTTTCAAATAACATCCAAATATAATACTTGGGCTGATAGTTTGTTATTATATTTGATATGATTGATTGTGGGATAACTATTGAGTTTCAATAGTTATATTCTTAAAATATTGAACACCGATAAATAAAATCGAGTTTGGTTTTCAAACCAAGCAAAAAATACTAGAAATAATCTTTCGTAGAAGACGATTAAACATTTTGTGAATCATTTTGTGGAGGCCCGAAAATTCATACTTTGAAAATTTGCGGAAAATTAAAAATTTTTCTTTTAAAATAAATAGGAGTGCCTCATCCATAAAATCAACTGATGAATCAAGTTCAATGTTTAAAAAAAAAAAAATATAGCAGCGGAAGAAAATAAAGTTTGCCAAAAATAACAATTCAAAGAATGTCCAACAACTGGTAAAAATGTTTGAGTATAAAATGACATGTGCTGAAACTGAGGTCCTCGGGTTCCACTACTGCCGACCCAAGCTGGCTCACTGGTCCCCGCCCTCGGCCCTGGCCTCATCAGTACCTACAACAATCAAGTCTAGTGAGCCTAAAGACTCAGCATGCAAATATCGTAGGTAACGAGAAAATGTAATTTGCATGGATAAAATATCATGTCATGAGGCATATTTAAAATAACTTGTACTGAGCAATTATAATACGTGCATAACTGAACTGAAAGTCATAGTAAATAGAATGTTTGCTCCTTGGAGCCCTGTACTGAAATAACTGATAAAAATTTTCTGTTGAGATTATGGTCTACGCCTGTGGCCCCTGCACTGAACTGAACTTATCGGTAACTGGCTACCGGGGAGTATCAAACTGAACTGAGCTGACCGGTCACTGGCGACCGGGTGGTACCAAACTGAACTGATCGCTCACTGGCGACCGTATAAAATAATGCTCCCATAACAGTGAATTGACCACAAGCAATATCGCATAAATCTCAAAAATAAGTATTTTCTATTTTCATGCACGTAAGATAATTAAATGGCATAATGAAAATATCCTGTATATTTTACCAACTGGATTGGATCGCTCCCAGGCTCGCTGCAACCTAAATATGCCATGAAAAATATGCAATAGCTTATACTTGACCAAACTATGCAATTAAGTTTGAAAATGCGACAATTACGTCTAACGACTTCGTATTTAATCATGACTCCGAACCAACCCGAACCGACACTGAACCAACATATAGTCATGATTAAAATACGCTTAAAATTATGAACTAATGCTCCTAAAATGATGAGGGTCGAAACCTAGGTGAAATGGAAGCCAAAACAAGAAACGCTCTTTCGAGAGTCAATTTGGCACATCGCACCGTAAATTCTCGTACGACCTCAAAAATGATCCGAATCATGAACAGTCAAAAACACGACCTTCCTAACTCGATGAGGCACTGTCCAGTCCAAGGACATAGGCTTAAAGCCAACCAAGAACTCAAACGAGCCTCCGAACCATCACAGCAAGTTGCTGTCAAATTCTAGCAGCTGTGCAATCGCGTGTCTTGTGTTGTTTTCGAGACTACCGGCCATTGGGACGTGAACCACCGACCAGAGACTCTTACCAACATCCCAAGGAATGATTTGAACCATGGCTAAGGGCCCTAGGCCAGCCACAATCCTCACCATTCCAGCAACCAACCAAAAGCTCTTACCGAGGGCCCTCATTTGTGCGTGTGTGGTGTTGTGCTTTGCTTGCTGTCTCGACTCGTTCCAGTGGCCATTGATTGACCATGGCACGATCTAGACATCTAGTGGCATGGTATGAACCGTGGCTAAGGGCCATAGGCCAACCAAGATCCATACCATTCAACAAAACTCGAACACACACATGTTGTCAAAAACCGAAGGGGCCGAGAGGGGAGGGGCTGTTCTTGTTGTTTTATTTAAAAACCGATTCACCATGGACCAAGCCACCAAAAGTGTGACTTAGTCACGTCTTAGACATGCTAGGGAAGTGATCCAACCATGGCTATGGGCATTGTGGCAGCCATGATCAGATCCATTTCCATTATGACAGCAAACTGAATTTTCGAACACAATTCTGCACCTATGGGGAGCTTGCCGTGATTTCGGTTTTCCAGCAAGCATAGGGACTGAATGAATGGACCAACATGGTCCTAATGCATCCTATTACATGTATAGGAGCCGCCTTGGGAGCCTGGAGTCGAACCACAACCTGTAGCAACTGAAACAAGAGAAAACCGTGAAGAGCATCATGAAAGTCAAAAAAATTCTGCACATGCATTTCGAAAATGCTTGATGTAAATTTCAGTTTTTTTGAGTAAAAATCATGTAAAAGTGATGTTTAAAATAATTCTAGGACTTGATTGAGGTTTGAAAGAAATCTAGACATGCCTTGGTTTTCGTTTGAATGAAAAACGAAAGAATACGACGACTCGGCGCGGAGGAGTTGGAGCGTTCTTGCTACCTCGTTCTTCACTCGATTTTTTCCTTAATGAGCTATCGATTTTTCCTCACTAAACTCACGAAAATGCTCTGAACTCTCTCAAGATTTCGGTGGTGGGGGGAGGGGAAATGGTTAGGAGAGTGATGGAGATCCAAAAATAAAGGGATACCAAGGTATGACCAAGTCTCCTCTTTTGAAATTTGAATTTGGTTTGCTATCAAATCTTCTTGGATGGATCTAGAATGAGTGGCCGATTCCTCATGTTAATCTAGACTAGGATAATGCTTAATAATTAATTAATTAAGGTTGATTAATAATTAAAAGGGTTAGCATGCTAAAATAACAAAGAATGGGTCAAAGGGTGAGTTGGCATATCAATGCTTAATCAACTAAGGGTGGCCGAAATTACACAATAAAAATGAAGGGGGAATGTTGTTTAGTTGATAAATTTTAATACCTTAAGAGCCTTACCTATCCCTTAATTAATTTAGTGAACTAACCCCTTAATTATGGAACTTAAATGAATTTATTTTCTACTCACCTCAAGTAGCTTAAATAATTCCTTAAACTTCTTTATTAACTTAAATTAACTTACTTGCTAGTTAAAATAAATCCTGGAAATATTTTCTAAATTCTAAATTTATCTCTAAACTCCAACTCCAGTCTGGCCTCACTGAAATAACTGAAAGAATAAAATTCAACTGCTGGCTAAAATAATTAACTTCAAAGAAAAGCATTTAAATATTCATGCAATGAAGTCAATTTAATTTAAAATACTAGAATTATGCATGGCTTATACGTAGTCTAAGTTACGGGTTCTACAATCCTCCCCCCTTAAAGAAATTTTGTCCTCGAAATTAGAACTCACCGAATAACTTGGGGTACCGACTCCTCATCTCTGGCTCAGACTCCCATGTAGCCTCCTCCTCTGAATGATTGAGCCATTTGACTTTGACTCGCTTAACCAACTTGTTCCGAAGTTTCTTCTCCTGCCGGTCTAGGATCTGCACCGGTCTCTCCTCATAAGACAAGTTCGGAGTAAGCTGCAACGGCTCGAAATTCAGCACATGCGAAGGATTTTCCATATACTTCCTCAGCATGGAGACGTGGAACACATTGTGTACTCCGGCCAGATTCGGCGGAAGAGCCACACGATAAGCTAGCGTCCCAACTCTGTCGAGGATCTCAAACGGTCCAATGAATCTCGGACTGAGCTTCCCTTTCTTCCCAAATCTCATGACACCCTTCATAGGTGCCACTTTCACAAAGACATGATCGCCCACTGCAAACTCTAAATCTCTCCTCCGCTGATCGGCATAACTCTTCTATCGGCTCTGAGCAGTCCTCATCCTATCACGGATCTTGACTACTACATCTGCTGCCTGCTGAACAATCTCTGGACCCAACTCTGCTCTCTCTCCTACTTCATCCCAATGGACAGGAGATCTGCACTTGCGGCCATACAGTGCTTCATACGGAGCCATACCAATAGAAGACTGGAAGCTGTTGTTATAGGTGAACTCAACCAATGGCAAGTTCGACTCCCAACTCCCTGAGAAATAAATGACGCAAGCGCGAAGAAGATCCTCCAAAATCCGAATAACTCGCTCTGACTGCCCATCTGTCTGCGGATGGAAAGCTGTGCTAAACAGCAACTTCGTACCCAAAGTCGAATGCAAACTCTTCCAAAATGAGGAAGTGAATCTGGGATCTCTGTCGGATACGATCGAAACTGGAATACCATGGAGTCGGACTATCTCTCGGATATACAGCTCTGCATACTGAACCATGGTGAAAGTCGTCTTAACAGGCAAGAAGTGCGCTGACTTGGTAAGACGATCTACAATCACCCAGATAGCATTCGATCCTCTGGCTGACCTCGGCAATCCGGTCACAAAGTCCATGGTAACATTCTCCCACTTCCACTCGGGAATAGGGAGAGGCTTGAGCAAACCTGCTGGTCTCTGATGCTCGGCCTTCACTTACTGGCAGGTCAGACACTCGGACACAAATCGTCTGACGTCCTTCTTCATACCAGGCCACCAATACAATAGCTGCAGATCTTTGTACATCTTCGTACCCCAAGGGTGAATGGAGTACGGGGACATATGGGCCTCTGACAAGAGGTCTGCTCGGATAGAATCACCGCTAGGAACCCATATCCTGTCTTGGTATCTCACAATACCGTCGCTGACTGTATACAAGATACTGCCCTTGGCTTCATCTCTCTTCTTCCACTGTGCCAATTGCTCATCTGCTGACTGACCACTGCGAATACGGTCCATAAGGGAAGACTGAATGGTCAAGGTAGATAGACGAGGAACTCTACCTCGAGGATAAGTCTCGAGATCAAACCTCTGTATCTCAAACTGAAGAGGTTTCTGAATCGTCAAATGAGCCATCACTGCGACTTTTCTGCTCAATGCATCCGCAACTACATTAGCTTTACCCGGGTGGTAGCTAATGTCACAATCGTAGTCTTTTACAAGCTCCAACCAACGCCTCTGACGCATGTTCAGCTCCTTCTGCGTAAAGAAATATTTGAGGCTGTTGTGGTCGGTAAAGATCTGGCATTTCTCTCCATACAGATAGTGCCTCCAAATCTTCAAGGCAAAAACTACGGCGGCCAATTCTAGATCATGGTTAGGGTAGTTCTTCTCGTGGATTTTCAGCGGTCGAGAAGCATATGCTATCACTTTCCCATGCTGCATCAGAACTGCACCTAAACCGAGCTTCGAAGCATCGGTATAAAGGACAAACTCGCCGGGCCCTGATGGCATGGCCAAAACTGGTGCTGAGATAAGAGCTTGCTTCAAAGTATCGAAGCTCTTCTGACACTCCTCGCTCCAAACAAATTTCACATTTTTCTTGGTCAGTGCTGTGAGTGGAACGACAATGGAGGAGAATCCCTGAATGAACTTTCTGTAATATCCTGCTAGCCGAAGAAAACTGCGGATCTCGGATGCATTCTGAGGCACAACCCAATCTCTGACTGCTGCAACTTTTGCTGGGTCTACCTCAATACCACTGCTAGAAACGATGTGGCCTAATAACGCCACCTTCTCTAACCAGAATTCGCATTTACTGAACTTTGCGAATAATTTGTGCTTCTGCAATGTCTGCAACACTGTGGTCAGATGTCTGCTGTGCTCCTCCCGACTCTTGGAGTAGACGAGAATGTCATCTATGAACACTATCACAAACTGGTCAAGATACGGCTGAAATACGCGTTTCATGAGATCCATGAAGATCGCTGGCGCATTCGTCAGACCGAACGGCATCACTAAGAACTCGTAGTGACCATAACGAGTCCTGAAAGCTGTCTTCAAGACATCAGCATCTCTCACCCTCAACTGGTGATAACCGGAACACAGATCTATCTTGGAGAAAATCGAAGCTCCCTGCAACTGGTCATACAGATCCTCAATCCTCGGAAGTGGGTATTTATTCTTCACTGTAACCCTGTTCAACTCCCGATAGTCAATACAAAGTCTCATAGAGCCATCCTTCTTCTTAACAAACAAGACTGGCGCGCCCCAAGGTGAGAAGCTCGGGCGAATGAACTCCTTGTCGAGAAGTTCCTGAATCTGCTTCTTAAGCTCTGCCATCTCTGTCGGTGCTAGTCGGTACGTCGCTTTGGATATCGGAGCCGTACCTGGCATAAGCTCAATGGAAAACTCCACCTCTCTCTCGGGTGGCATACCAGAGACGTCTTCGAGAAAAACGTCTAAAATCTCTGACAATCGGAACATCTGAGGCTGACTGGCTGGGTTTCTCGGGGACAGATAAAAAAGTCTCTAAAAATGCTCGACACCCTCTATGCATGAGCTTCCTGGCCTGAACATAAGGAATAATGCGCGGTAAAGGAAAGTACCTGTCCGGCTCAAATAAGAACTGCTCCATTCCAGGCGGTTGGAAAAGGACAGATCTCCGCTGGAAGTCTATCAACACTCTGTTCTTCAATAGCCAGTCCATCCCTAGGATGATGTTAAATTCTGGCATCGGTAGCACAATCAGATCCGCATAAACAAGATTACCGTGCAGCTCCAGGTTTATATCTCGGATAACATTGGTGGCTGCCATCTCCTCGCCTGACGGCAACACTACTGAAAAGGCTATGTCTAGCCCAATGGTCTTGATCTTGAGAAAGTTTGCAAAGACCTCCGAAATAAACGAGTGAGTGGCCCATGAATCTATCAAGGCCTTGGTAGTGGAACCAGATATAAAAATTCTCCCTGAAAGAGCAGAACTCTAAGTTGAATCCAGTAGCTACAAGAACTAAACTTATAGACATGCAATGGTCAAAGTTCTTCTAACTTAAATCTCCAAAATACTACTGAGTAGAGCATGCAATCCTATCACAGTTCTAAGTTCAATCTTAATCCTTATTCCCAAATCAAGGAAATTCAAATAATAACTTAAATTTTAAAGGTACCTGTCAACAACATAGTCTCCGGGTTGGTTTCCGCGGCATGGAAAGCAAAAACTCTGCCTTGGGTAGGCAGATTCCTCTGAGGGCACTGCAGCAACATGTGGTCTGGACTGCCACACTTAAAACACTTTCCTGAGCCAGACATACATGCTCCAGGATGGCAGGGTGAGCACCTGGGACAGACTGGGTGCTCATAAGTCCACGAGGCTGGGCGTCCTTGCTGCTGCTGCTGCTGCTGGCCTCTGCTTCTAGGCGGTCCGTGAAAAGGCCTCTTGTTCTGCTGCTGATGATGATGAGGAGGAGGGCGGTGTGGTACCTGGACTGGACGCTTGCCCTGGCGATCCCTCTCGATATCTCGCAGATCCTGCTCTGCGGCTAGGGCTTTGGAGACAGCAATCTCATAAGTAGCAGGGTCAGACACCCTAACATCCCGGCGCAAGATCGGCAGTAGAACCCACCAGGAAATGCATCAACTTGGCTCTGGCATCATTCGCTATCAGGGGCACAAAATGACAGCCCCTCTCGAACTTACGGATGAACTCCGTAACCGTCATATCTCCCTGTTTCAGGCTCATGAACTCAGTGGTCAACCTGGTGCGCACTTCCTTGGCAAAATATTTGGAGTAGAAAACCTCCGTAAAGCGCATCCAAGTTAGTGTAGCCATGTTCAGGGCTACAGCTGCTCCTTCCCACCATAAGCGGGCATCTCCACTGAACAGATAAGTGGCACATCGGACTCTGTTTGCATCACCCAGCTCCATGAACTCGAAAATAACCTCGAGGGATTTGATCCATCCCTCGGCAATCATGGGGTCAGACGTCCCAGAAAACTCCTTCGGGCGCATCTTCATAAACAGCCTCGGGCCCTGTCGGCCTGGCTGCGGCTGCGGCTGCGGCATTGTTCCCCGCAAACTGTGCGAAGAACTGCATCATCCCAGCTAGCATCTGGGCATTCATATCCGGTGGAGGAGGAAGAGGAGGAGGAGGAGGTGGAGGTCCTTGCCTCTCTTGTCTCTGATCATCACCGTCCTCGCGACGGTGCTCGCCACCACCTCTCGGGCGTCCGACTTGACCTCTAGGGGGCATACAGTTCCAAACATAACCCATACGTAACGAACATGCATAATTCCATAATTTATTTTAAATGAACACTGAAATGCTAAAAATCTGGTCGAAATTATTTCATGGAAGCATGCTGTCAAAATAATTCATGCTTTAAATAAAATGCTTGAACTGTAAAACTTACAAACCAAAGGCGTGGCTTCGTGAGCTTCTCGTGGTCAGTAGTAGTGTAACCCTATACAGAACCACCGCTCTGATACCAACTGTGGAGGCTCGAAAATTCATACTTTGAAAATTTGCGGAAAATTAAAAATTTTTCTTTTAAAATAAATGGAGTGCCTCATCCATAAAATCAACTGATGAATCAAGTTCAATGTTTAAAAAAAAAAAAATATAGCAGCGGAAGAAAATAAAGTTTGCCAAAAATAACAATTCAAAGAATGTCCAACAACTGGTAAAAATGTTTGAGTATAAAATGACATGTGCTGAAACTGAGGTCCTCGGGTGCCACTACTGCCGACCCAAGCTGGCTAACTGGTCCCCGCCCTCGGCCCTGGCCTCATCAGTACCTACAACAATCAAGTCTAGTGAGCCTAAAGACTCAGCATGCAAATATCGTAGGTAACGAGAAAATGTAATTTGCATGGATAAAATATCATGTCATGAGGCATACTTAAAATAACTTGTACTGAGCAATTATAATACGTGCATAACTGAACTGAAAGTCATAGTAAATAGAATGTTTGCTCCTTGGAGCCCTGTACTGAAATAACTGATAAAAATTTTCTGTTGAGATTATGGTCTACGCCTGTGGCCCCTGCACTGAACTGAACTTATCGGTAACTGGCTACCGGGGAGTATCAAACTGAACTGAGCTGACCGGTCACTGGCGACCGGATGGTACCAAACTGAACTGATCGGTCACTGGCGACCGTATAAAATAATGCTCCCATAACCGTGAATTGACCACAAGCAATATCGCATAAATCTCAAAAATAAGTATTTTCTATTTTCATGCACGTAATATAATGAAATGGCATAATGAAAATATCCTGTATATTTTACCAACTGGATTGGATCGCTCCAGGCTCGCTGCAACCTAAATATGCCATGAAAAATATGCAATAGCTTATACTTGACCAAACTATGCAATTAAGTTTGAAAATGCGACAATTACGTCTAACGACTTCGTATTTAATCATGACTCCAAACCAACCCGAACCGACACTGAACCAACGTATAGTCATGATTAAAATACACTTAAAATTATGAACTAATGCTCCTAAAATGATGAGGGTCGAAATCTAGGTGAAATGGAGGCCAAAACAAGAAACGCTCTTTTGAGAGTCAATTTGGCACATTGCACCGTAAATTCTCGTACGACCTCAAAAATGATCCGAATCACAAACGGTCAAAAACATGACCTTCCTTACTCGATGAGGCACTGTCCAGTCCAAGGCCATAGGCTAAAAGCCAAACAAGAACTCAAACGAGCCTCCGAACCATCACAGCAAGTTGCTGTCAAATTCCAGCAGCTGTGCAATCGCGTGTCTTGTGTTGTTTTCGAGACTACCGGCCATTGGGGCGTGAACCACCGACCAGAGATTCTTACCAACATCCCAAGGAATGATTTGAACCATGGCTAAGGGCCCTAGGCCAGCCACAATCCTCACCATTCCAGCAACCAACCAAAAGCTCTTACCGAGGGCCCTCATGCGTGCGTGTGTGGTGTTGTGCTTTGCTTGCTGTCTCGACTCGTTCCAGTGGCCATTGATTGACCATGGCATGATCTAGACATCTAGGGGCATGGTATGAACCGTGGCTAAGGGCCATAGGCCAACCAAGATCCATACCATTCTACAAAACTCGAACACACACATGCTGTCAAAAACCGAAGGGGCCGAGAGGGGAGGGGCTGTTCTTGTTGTTTTATTTAAAAACCGATTCACCATGGACCAAGCCACCAAAAGGGCGACTTAGTCACGTCTTAGTCATGCTAGGGAAGTGATCCAACCATGGCTATGGGCCTTGTGGCAGCCATGATCAGATCCATTTCCATTATGACCACAAACTGAATTTTCGAACACAATTCTGCACCTATGGGGAGCTTGCTGTGATTTCGGTTTTCCAGCAAGCATAGGGACTGAATGAAGGGACCAAAATGGTCCTAATGCATCCTATTACATGTCTAGGAGCCGCCTTGGGAGCGTGGAGTCGAACCATAACCTGTAGCAACTGAAACAAGAGAAAACCGTGAAGAGCATCATGAAAGTCAAAAAAATTCTGCACATGCATTTCGAAAATGCTTGATGTAAATTTCGGTTTTTTTGAGTAAAAATCATGTAAAAGTGATGTTTAAAATAATAGTAGGACTTGATTGAGGTTTGAAAGAAATCTAGACATGCCTTGGTTTTCGTTTGAATGAAAAACGAAAGAATACGACGACTCGGCGCGGAGGAGGTGGAGCGTTCTTGCTACCTCGTTCTTCACTCGATTTTTTCCTTAATGAGCTATCGATTTTTCCTCACTAAACTCACGAAAATGCTCTGAACTCTCTCAAGATTTTGGTGGTGGGGGGAGGGGAAATGGTTAGGAGTGTGATGGAGATCCAAAAATAAAGGGATACCAAGGTATGACCAAGTCTCCTCTTTTGAAATTTGAATTTGGTTTGCTATCAAATCTTCTTGGATGGATCTAGAATGAGTGGCCGATTCCTCATGTTAATCTAGACTAGGATAATGCTTAATAATTAATTAATTAAGGTTGATTAATAATTAAAAGGGTTAGCATGCTAAAATAACAAAGAATGGGTCAAAGGGTGAGTTGGCATATCAATGCTTAATCAACTAAGGGTGGCCGAAATTACACAATAAAAATGAAGGGGGAATGTTGTTTAGTTGATAAATTTTAATACCTTAAGAGCCTTACCTATCCCTTAATTAATTTAGTGAACTAACCCCTTAATTATGGAACTTAAATGAATTTATTTTCTACTCACCTCAAGTAGCTTAAATAATTCCTTAAACTTCTTTATTAACTTAAATTAACTTACTTGCTAGCTAAAATAAATCCTGAAAATATTTTCTAAATCATAAATTTATCTCTAAACTCCAACTCCAGTCTGGCCTCACTGAAATAACTGAAAGAATAAAATTAAACTGCTGGCTAAAATAATTAACTTCAAAGAAAAGCATTTAAATATTCATGCAATGAAGTCAATTTAATTTAAAATACTAGAATTATGCATGGCTTATACGTAGTCTAAGTTACGAGTTCTACACATTTAAAAGATAAGCAAGTTGAATGAGTTACAAAAAACATTGGTTGAAGGTTTTTATCAAAAAATTGGGATGCAATATTTTGATATTTAAAATAAACATCAAATGCTTCAACAATGCATATTAAAAAGAGTAGAAATGATAAGCAAATGCAATAAATAAATAGAGACAAATTTGTTTATTAATGTTGGGAGATTAACACTTACTACATCATCCCTTCTTCCCGTTGGGAATGATCCGCTATAAGACTTTTATTTATACATCACTTTGTACAAAGAATTTCAACTTAAGACTTATATCTTGTCAAATTGAAATTCCTAACACATTCTTGATTGTAGGCCGCAACCTCAAAATCTGCATAGTGTTTAACATCTCTTATGCTAAGACTGCAAATACAATCTCTAATGTCTTTGTGTGAAATTTCACTCAAGTAAACTTTGAAGCTCAACTATCATGTATATGTATGAGCGATTGTGTGTGAAGATTTAACCGTTTAGAGTGTATTTATCTCTCAAACGTATCCTCACACATTGAGCTTGCTCCCATTCTAACTCATTTCTTCATGTAGACTGCCAATGCTTTGAATCCCTTTCCAAAGCTCGTATTAATCATCAATATGTTGTATTTATAGATTCCAACAATGATATATACTTTAGATACAATAATATGACCATTTGAAAAGTTTCTGTAATGATTTTGAAACGATTTTTTCCACCTTGCTGACCATTTTCCAGAGCCAAATTGATATGACGTTTTTGTTTAAATTTTTCTAGAATGCTCAATGGAACCTGCTCAAATAAATCAGCTCAACTGAAACTACTCAACTGAACCTGCTCAATTGATTATGCTCAACTGAAACAAGCAGATGAGGTATGCTGAACTTGTATCTTCACAATCATTTATCAGCATCCTAAACTCCAATTCAGACTTTGACTTGTGAATGTGATTTTTCGATCATCGTCCTAGCTTCGTAACACATACTGAATCATTTCTTTGGAGTATAGAGCTGATATGACTGACCAACATACAACAACTGCTCATGCTCAACTGATTGTTGTTTCATGCAACTATTTTGGTCTTGCAACTATCAATTTTCCTAGATAATATCCGATTTAGCACAAATGACGTGAAATACTACGTGTCCAAAATTGAGTTTTATGTTCACTCGTCATGACAAGGTCTCATTTGAATTACTAAGATGAGAGATATCATTGAAACACAGAAGCTTGCCATTCGAGTTCAACTTTCATCTTGAGTTAGTAACTTCACACTTAAGTAAATATTTTAGAAACATATTGACAAATTTTGTTACCAACAAAATCAAGATTTCTCGTGTTTCTCAACTCAATATTATTCTGTTCTTATTCGATGAGCTTGAATTAAATATTATTTATCTGACTCTTGAGTATCATGCACATCATTAATCATCGGTCATTTACTCCACTCTATAGAATTTATACTGATACTCATATATAAATATTAAAATATAAATTTATTTTTATAATTTTAATCAATAGAGTATGATATAATTTGTTAATTTAGATTTATTGAACAAATGAACTATTCCTAAGATAGAATCTAAAATGATTTATAAGTTAGGAACCTTTGAATGAATTGGTTTCAAACAAGTAGTTAAAACTACAGAATCATCAGTACCTCTTCATAATGAAGAAATGGTTATTAGATTGTTAAACAATAAAAATATTTTACCTTATAAGAAAAATTATAGATTTATTCATATATGTTTAATTCAAATTGCTTTTATACCTTTAACTTTAGAAGGACTACCAGAAAGTTTCATAGCAGCTTTAAGGGATGGTAGAAATTTAAATTGGAAACAATCCCTTATGAGAATAATTCAATCTAGTCTGGCATATGGTCCAGTACATTTTGATGTTTATCCTAATTTATCTTTATCACTGTCTGACATAAATATATTAGATTCTTTAACATTAAATGATAAAACACATGGTTATAATTATACTCCTAGAATAGAAGTCATATGTATCTGTTATCGTATTTATTATAAACCATTATTTACACTAAATCCTATGTGTAAAAGAATAGATAAAAAATTAAATGAAACTATTCTTATAGAAACTAATTTTAATATATCTAATATTACAACTCGTAGATCTATAAAATGGGAAGAAATTGAATTTCCAGAAAACTGGATAATTGAACAAGATGTTCCAAGAAATCCTATAATAAATAGATATTTACAACAAGTTATACAAAAAAATGAAGGATCTGATCAAATACAGTTTAATAATGAACAAAGAATATTATTACCATCTTCTGTTTATGCTAGATCAAGATCTAGTCATTCGTTTATTTCACCTTTAAATTATATGATGGATATTTCTCAAACTTCTAGAGCTTCTACTTCTCAAATAAGAGAAGAAATAGATTCTGTAAAAGATACAGTAGAAGAGTTAATCTTAACAAATATAATATAGTTCATCAAAGTAACTTTCAAAAAGTTAGAGAAACTGATACAGTTTCAGAAATGAATGATAGACATAATTTAATTGCGGTGATGATAGTGCAAAACCAGTAGATCTCGTTAAGTGAAACCAGAGGACTATAAAAACAGAAGTTATCTTGACGCCTTAACTAAGCAGTACTCTTCGAGTACTTATCAGTTTAGAAAAACAGAAGCAGAACTTGACTCACTGCTAGAATCAGAACCTATCCTTGATTTATTAAATGTTACCGTTACTTTACCAAGAAAGAGTATTAATTGCTTCATTAAAGCTGAACAAAGTCATTTAATACGCTTTACCTATTTTAGTATGTAACAAGACTGATTGTTCTGAAGCCTTTTTGCAGGAACTACTTTTAGCAATAAAGTTGTTTCTATCAGAAGTCAAAGAAGCCGTTTTGATTATAGACGTTGGATTCAAGTTATCTCTATATATGTATCAAACCCATTTGTTAAAATAACGCTGATTCTTTATCAAGAAACATACTATCTATCCAACGTTACTTTGAGCAACCGCGAACCAATCGTTATCTTCAAGAACAATTTGTAGAAAAGCAGTACACGCCTCATATCTTACATCTGATCTTTGGAGATCATTTTGTACTGCTGTTTCTTCACCTCTTCAAGCTAAACACGTTACGATAATTTTCAAAGAAGAGTCTGTAATATGGAAATGAGTCTTTTCCATAACCTTGTTGTATTGAATTACATTGTGTCGAGTTACGAAGAGTTTCAGTAGGCAAAAGATAAGTCCTAACTGAAGTGGGTGTGTACAAGTGTGTACTGTAAAATCCAAAGTCTTTTAGTGATACTTTCTGGAAACAGAAGAAGGGGAGACGTAGAAGATTTTATCTTCGAACTTCCAGAAACAACTACTCGTCTACTGCCTACTGTTATTACTGTTTTTCACCTTACTCCATCGGATCGATTCCGCACTTATATTTGTGATCTGCTGGATTTACGCTTGAACAAGAATAGCTACAATCTCTAATAGGATTCTAGCACACTTTGCAAAAACTATCGTCAAAGGAAAGAGTTTATTCACCCCCCTCTAAAATCTTCATCGATCCCCAACAAGTGGTATCAGAGCAGATGTAAAGGCCCGTATTTCGTATTCATAATTTTTTTTTTTGCGGAATTATTAAAATTTTTCTAAATAAATAAATAATTTGCCCAATTTATAAAATAAACATGTAAATAATTTTAACTTTAAAATAA
The DNA here is from genome assembly GCF_025594145.1 of Primulina tabacum. NCBI lineage: Eukaryota > Viridiplantae > Streptophyta > Magnoliopsida > Lamiales > Gesneriaceae > Primulina > Primulina tabacum. The sequence continues at coordinate 25,529,328 of NC_134553.1, read as the reverse complement.
CAGCGGAAGCAAATATTGTTTTCAAAGAAACAGTTTAAAATTAATCCAACGTAAACATCAACTTAAAATAATCCAATGTAGTAAAATTGAGTTTGAATAATAAAAGGTTCATAAACTAAATCATGAGGTCCTCGGGTTTACTACTGCTGTCCCAAGGTCGCTCACTGATCTCCGCCCGCAGTCTCGACCTCATCAATACCTACAACAATCAAGTCTAGTGAGTCTAAAGACTCAACATGTATATATCGTGTATAACAAGTAAATATATATAATAAAATCCCATGCAACATAAAAATATGGTATCGTAAAGCGTACGGTGAAAATCGTATCATGAATAATTATAACTACGTGCATATCTGAAAATCATACGTAAAAGCTTTGCTCAATAGAGCTCTGACATGTCATATCATAATTTTCTGGTAGAGATAATGTTTCTAAGCAAGTGGCCCATAACATAACGTAAGCGCCTGATCAGATTAAACCACAGTATACTGGGCGGTAGAGATCAATCACAGCCCTTGGACTGGATGTCCGTACCCATACATAATCATAAACCGGTCGTAAGTCACCTGGGCAGAGAGGTCCTCGGTTGCGCCTACCGACTTCCAAACCCATAAGCATAAGGTGGCCACAAGACATATAGCATATATGTCAAAAATAAACATTTTATATTTTAATGCACGTAATATAATTATAACCTTATTTTTACCGGATGAGTTGGATCGTTCCCAGGCTTGCTGCGACTTACTACTAATATGTGACACATGCAATAAATCTTAACTTGACAAAATTTTAACAATAGAACCAAAAACGAGACGATTCGGACCAACAACTTGATTTTTAACCATGGCTTCGTACCAACCCGAACCAACATTAAACCGACGTTTAACCATGATTAAAAATACCCCAAACATACTGAAAATTATGCATACTAACTGTAAAACATGAAAATAGGTGAAAGGAATCCAAAAACATAAAACACTCTTTCGAGAGTCATTTTGGCACCTTTCACCGTAAATTCTCGTACGACCTCTAAACTCGACCAAATCACGAACGGCCAAAAAAATGACTTTCCTAACTCATTAAGGTATTGTCCAGTCCAAGGCCATGGGCTAAAAGCCAACCAAGAACTCAAACCAACCTCAAAACCGAAGATGAAAGTTGCTGTCAAAAAAAAAAAAAACCAGCAGTGGCAACTTGTGCGTTTGTGGTGTAAACTCTGAAATTTATTGACCAAGGGCTTGAACCACCTCCCAAGGACTCTTACCAACATCCTAAGGCATGGCTTGGACCATGGCTATGGGCTAAAATCCAACCACAATCCAAACCACACCCCAAAACCGAAGACACACTAATACAGGAAATGGAAAATTCGAACTATGCACTTGTGTTGTTGTTCTAAAAATTTTGAAGGAACGATGAACCAAAGCTTGAAAGGACACCTTGGTCACGTCCTAGACATGATAAGGGATGATTCTAACCATGGCTACAGTCCCTAAGACAGCCAAGATTCGAACTCCCACTTTGAACACCCAATGACAGAAACTTTGACACAAAACTGTAACTCGTGGAAATGTTGCTGTAAATTCTTTGTTATGCTTGTATGGACTTGAACCATTGACCCAAAAACATCCTAACACATTCTAATTTATTCCTAAATGCAGCCTTGTGTGCCTGGAAAACGAGACAACCTCCTGAAGCACCAAACAATTCAAAACCGTGAGTCACAAAGAGTAAGCTGAAAAATCTGTGCAGAACTTTTGTGTTGTTGCTGTCAAAATTTCGTTTTTACCTCATGAATCCTGAACATATAATGCTTAAAAATATTTATAGGACTTGATTGAAGAGCAAAGAAACAACATATACATGTCTGGAATTTGTTTTGAAGAAAAACAAATTAAAACGATAATACGACGCGACGGAACCGAGTTGGATATCTTCCTTTCTTTTCTATTTTTCTGCTGATGTTCCTTCGATTTCAGCTGCTGTTTTTCTGATGTTTTCGAAGCTTAAGGTTGTAGGAAGTGTAAGGGATGAAAGTGAATGATATAGGAGGTGTTAAAGGTGCTATAAAACACATTAAGTTGGAGGTTACATGTAACGCCCCGAAAATTTTAAAGTCCACGCAAACCACGTACATGCAATTATTAAATTCTTTTGTATTTTAATTAAATGTTTTAATTGTATTAATTAATTATGTTGTGCATAATTACATGTTTAAAATATACTTTTCTACATGATTGCATTAAAATATATTTTTTAAAGGTTATTCGAGTTGCGATCGAGGAACGGAGACCGAGGGCTGAAAAATAGAAAATGATTTTGATTAAATAGTTGTTTTTAATTATTTAAAATTTGGGAGATGCTTTTTGAAAAAATAAGGGGTTTTTGAGGTGATTAATACACCGGGACATAAAATTTATCGATGCGGGTTTTTCAACTAAAATACGAGCTTTTTGGCAACCCGGCTAATAAATTCACAAACTTTATAATACAAAATTATTTTTAATATTTTAATTAAATTTTAATTAAGCACTAATGGGCCTAATTAATCTACCTAATGGACCTAAGCTTAATTAGTAACTTAATTAATTATTTAATATTCAAAACCCACCCAAACCCTTTTCAGAACACACGCCCACTTCTTTTACACAATTAAAACTCTTCCCATAAGAAATACTGCACGGCACACACAATAAATTGAAGGAAAAAGTTGAAAATTTGCAAGGGTTTCAAGCCGTCGTCTCCTCGTCGCCGTTCTTCATCGTCAACGATTATTCGTGCGTTTAAAACGCAAAGGCACGCTATATTCTTTCCTTCAAACATCTATTACATCATAGTATTTATTTAATTGTGTTTGTATGAAAAATAAGACAACCTTGGTAATATGTTCGTTTTTGCATCAAGAAGAGTTTTTAAATCATGCATGTTGATCCAAAATTCCTGTTTAACATGATCCTAAGGGGCTGCCATGATTAGGTAAGGTTTAAGGGTGGTTTCTACATGTTTTAAGGAGTCCTAATCACACAAATAAGCTGCACATGAAAACAAACATAAGCTGGAACCAACGTGGGATAAGGGAAGAGGGCCGAGAGTTTGTGTTGCCTTCATGGGTTCGATTTCCATGCATGGGGCTTGGGGCTTTGGCCAGGGCTGGCTGGGGCTCGAGTAGGGTCAGGGGTGAGGGCCTGGTAGAGTCCTAGGGGGCCTGGGCTCGCGCTAAGTTGGGTGGAGAAGAGTCCTCACGAGAAGGGACTCTTCACGAAGCTGTTCGGGAAAGAAAAAAAAAATAAAGGCTCGTTGTTGGGGCTGGGGCGAACCAGGAGGGTCCTATAGGGTCCTAGGATGATGGGCAGGGGTCGGGCCAAGGGCTGGAGTGGTTGGGCTGGCCGCTGGTTCAGGTTGGCGTGAAGAAGCACAAGCGCGCAGCTTGTGTCTTCTGGTTTCAAGTGGTTCGATGCAGGGGTTTAAGGGGTTGGGCTGGTCTGGGCTGGGTCTGGGCGTGCTCCAGGGGAGGTTAGGGTCATGAGGGGTCAAGTGGCTAAGGGCTGGAGGTGTCCTAGTTGGCAAGGAGTCCTAAGATATGCTAGAAGGAACTCACGCACACACAGCACATGCAAATGGGTCTTCTGTCCAGCAAGTTTTGAGCGAGCCATGGGTGGTTTCACGGGCTGGGCTTGGTAGTAGAGTCCATAGATGGGTTGGCTAGGTTTTGGTTCAAGGTGGCTCGGGCGCGGCTTGAGTATTTTGAGAGATGGCTCGGGTGGGTTCACTTAGGTGTCATATTTCGAAATTAAAGTACTAAAAATGAATCCAAGGGTCCCTGGGGGTGGCTCATGACTTGGAAGGGTAGAATAAATCTTAAAAATGTTATGTTAAAAATATGGGATCAAAATAATGAGTTTTGGATTTATTCGGGATTTAATCGCCGCACGAAACGCTAATTAACGAGTTAATTGAAAAGCCTAGTTTTAAGCCTTATAAAATTATGAAAAATTAGGTTTAAGCTTAAATAATTATTATAAGTTTAAGTTTTTAATATTGGGAATTTTATATTAAGGTTTGGTTTAATTCGGGATTAAAACGCATTAATACGTCACATTTAAAGATTAATTGAAAAAGTCTAAGTTTTAAGCCAAATAAAATTATGAAAAAATTCATGTAGGCTTAAATAATTATTTGGGACATATTAGAGTCATGAAATCAAGATAAAAGTCGAAAACGTAAAATATTGAGTCTAGGGGTAAAACGGTCTTTTTACACCTAGAAATTAGTAAATGTCATGGCAGTGCCCTAAATGCTATTTTTATGAAAATATGAATATTTTTAAATGTTTATGAATTGTTCATGATTAAATGATGATTTTTAAATGTCTGAGGGATTTTTATGATTTAAGAAGACATTTAAAATACATGTTGCATTCTTGGTTTAAAAAATGAAAAACGTAATGATATTCATGATTTTTCTAAAGTGATGTGAATGAAAAATGTTGAAGGATATGAAATAATTGTGACTAATTCGTTAATGTTGGCGACGTCGTGAGGGTTATGGTCCCAGTGGGAGCCCGACGATCGTGTTTCCATCATTGCGAATATGTGGTAACGGATATGTGGTAACGGTTTTGTGGCAACGGAAGAATGGGAATATCGTGAGGGGAAAAGGCCCCAGAGGGAGCCCATTATGGGAAAAGGCCCCAGAGGGAGCCCCGACGATCGTATTTCTATTCGAATCATGATAGGCCAGGGCCCAGTTTACCGGTGAGAGTGTTGCTGGTGTCCCCCGCCGTCCAGTACTGTGGTTTTATGTAGATGGATCCATCGACCCTCATTAGCATGATCAGGAAAGTCACAATTAACGATCTGAATTCAACATAGGAAAAAAAAAAAGAAATGTTCATGATTATGTTTAAGGTTTTATGTCATGTCATGTTGAGGAAAAGAAAATTCATGTTTGCATGTCATGAAAATGTTTATGTTTAAAGTTTTATGCATCATGAAAATGTTTACGAAAATGTTTATGTTTATGCATCTTCATGAAAACGATATTTTAAGTACAAGTATTTTTCACTGTTATATGTTAACTGCATTACGTAGTACTTGTTATAAAGATTATGGTGTGTTGAATCTTTAGACTCACTAGGTGTGATGGATGCAGGTTATCATGATAATGTTAATGGAGGTCTTTATGGTTGATCCGACTGGACTGAAGGTGCACATGACCCGAAGACCGACGCTAGTTTCCGCATATATGTTATGATTTATGTTAAAAGATTTTATGACTTTTATCATGATTAAGAGTGGTTTTTGAGAGGTTATAGTATGGGCTATACTTTTCAAATGTTATTTTAGATTTAGAAAAATATTTGTTGGTTGTTTATTTTAAAATGATGTCAAAAATATTTTATGAGATTTTATGGTTCGGCTGAATGCTATGTGAGGTTTTAAAAAAAAAAAAAATTTCTAGTTCTTTTAAATGCAATAAAAAGGGCATGATGTTTCATTACAAGTCAAGGGATTGAATGGGTTTTTGACATGCACTTTGGATTCCCTTAGCTGCCGATTCCCATTTCTATTTTTTTGCTGCATAATTCGGTGACTTACTTAGTAATTAGTTGGGGAGAAATAATGTGTAATATTGTGTTTGAATTACTACTAATTAGTGAATTAAAAATGGGTAATTGAATACACCATGAAGTCCATTTAGAGGTGATTTGAATGAAGAGTTACCAAACTTTTGAAATGGTTTATGGTTTGACTATAATGTTACTAATATTGCATGTACAATGTTGTTTAAAATCTAATATTTTAAATATTTAAGGTTTTAAACACTCCTACCATACATTTTAGTGCATTAACATATTAATTTATAATAACCTCTTGTATGGTCTTGCATGGATTCAAATTTAAGTATTTAAATACTATGTTTAATTTCTTGAATATATTAGACTTAGATTAATTTATCCTCATTTGTTTACATATTTTAATTTAAGCCTAAAGAACTTATTTACTAACTTAGCTCTAATTAATTAAATAAATCCCAAATGCCTTCTTTTTCTTTAAATTAAATTATTCTTTGTCTTAATTTAAATTTAGGAATATTTTCTTATTATTAATCTTATTATTAATCTTATCTCTAATCTCCAAACTCCGGTCCGACCTCGCGTATGTATCCTGAAAAGATAAAAACTAAACATCTACCTTTAAAATAAATAATCATGATTTAAAATTATTTAAAATGACTTAAACACTTCATATATTTAATTAAAAATTCTTTTTTTTTGAATAGTAGCAATTATGCATGGCTTATACGTAATCTGATTTTCGGGTTCTACAGCAGATTTCTCTTGTTCTGAAAAATTTACAACAATTATGGCACATTTTAGCAAGGTTCCCATGTTCTCAAAAGAAGATTTTGATGATTGGAAGATTCGGATGCAATCCCACCTTGCAGCTCAAGATGATGACATGTGGTATGTCATCACAGATGGTCTATTAAAGATTTTAAAGCATAATACAGCTATTGTTGTTATTGATGGTGCGCCGCAAATGGTTGAAAAACCAAGAAGAGAATGGACTGGTGAAGATAAAAAGAAAGCAAATCTCGACAACGTCGCGAAGGACATTCTTTATAAAACTCTTGATAAGAAAACATTCAGCGAAATCAATATGTGCTCTACTGCGAAAGAAATTTGGGAAAAGTTCATTCAAATATGTGAAGGAAATGAGCAGACAAAGGAAAATAAACTGTCTGTAGCAATGCAGAAGTTTGACAATCAGAAAATGAAAGCTGGAGAAACTCTAAATGAGTTTGATGAACGGTTCAGCAGCCTGGTTAATGAACTAGCAGCTCTTGGTAAAGAGCATGGCAACAGAGAAATAGCACTCAAGGTGATGAGAGCTTTACCCAGGGAATGGGACGTCAAAACAATGGCTATGAGAGTCTCTAAAGATCTAAACAAGTTGGAGCTACATGACTTGTTCGCTGACTTAAAGGCCTATGAGTTCGAGCTAGAAGTGAGAAGCGGAGAAGAGCCCTCAACAAATCTGCCAACCAAGGCTCTTGCTGCTACTGCTGCTACTACTTCTGCTGCTGTTGCTGTAGTTATTCCACAAGCAGTACCTGCTACTATCATTGAGAGCACTTCTGAAAAGACTGCTGAAAAGATCAGTAATGAAGCTATGTCTCTCTTTGTGAAAAAGTTCTTTATGTTCATGAAAAAGAATCATCGAGCTTACCAAAGCCCTAATCGGAACTTCAAGAAGGATTCACCACCTGGGGATATGGCATGCTTTAACTGTGGAAAGATCGTTCACTTTACTGCTGATTGTCCAAAGCCCAAGAAGGATGACCAGAAGAAGAATGAATACAAAAGGAATGACAAGAAATTCAAAAGAGACCGCAAAGTGATGATTGCTGAGGAAAGCAAGTTTAAATGGGAGGATTCTAGTTCTGAGCCCTCTGACTCAGAAAGTCATTCTAGCGAAAGTGATGCAGAAGATCAAGTGTCTTATGGCGGATATTGAGCCAACCTCGATATCTGGAGAGATACTTGACTTTGACTCTGACGAATTTACACAGACTGATTTGGTTAAAGCACTGCATGACATGGTGGAAGTGTACTCAAGACTTTCTCAGTCATTCGAGGAATTTAAGACTGAAAATCAAAACTTAAAAAGTAAAGTCAGTAAGTTCACTTGTTTACAAGAGAATAGATGCAATGATTTAAAAGTTGAGATAAGTAAGTTAAGAACTGAGAATGATAGGGTTAATGCAAATTACCAGACGATGAAGTCTGAGAATAAGAAGCTATCTATTCTGGTAAATGCATGGAACAAGTCTTCTGTTTCTTTAGAGAAGATGCAAGAGCTGCAGAAGCAATCCGGTGACAGAAGTGGTCTCAGATTCAGCAATAATGAAAGCACTTCTGAAACTAGTACCAAGCCAGAACTGGATAAAGGCAAAGGGAAATTAATTCACTTTGTCAAATCCAGGGTGGTATATGAACCTGAAGTACCAACTGTTTGAGTTGAAAGGAATGTAAATCAGATGAACAGAAGAAAGCATTATGGTCTGGGTTATGTTGAACCTAAGGGGAGAGTTCACCGGAGTGCTGGACCCAGTAGAGAGGATTCAACTCAGGAAAACAACCCTCTATGAAGGTTAAAAACTACCAGTACTATAATTCTAGACCTGTTCAGAAGAGATACAGGACAGACAACACAAACAGAAGGGAAGAACAACATTCCAATATGAATACTGTTAGAAATAACAGACCTTCTGTTGCACACACCTGTTTGGATACCCGAAGTACAAGGTCACCAAGAATTGTACAAATGTGGGTTCCTAAAGGACTGATAAGGCTTGGACCCAAATAGATTTGGGTACCAGATACTAAAATCTGTGTTTGCAGGAACAACAGAAGAAAATCAAAATCAGCAGCTCCACATGGTATCTGGATAGTGGATGCTCCAGACACATGACTGGACAGAAAAATCTGCTATCAGAAGTAATGAGTTGTACTGGACCAAAGATAACTTTTGGGGACAACTCAAAAGGTAAAACCCTGGGTAAGGGTAAGATTATCCATGGTAACATAATTATCAATGATGTACTACTGGTTGAGAATCCCTGTTATAATTTGATTAGCATTAGTCAACTGTGTGATAATGGTTATTCTGTAGCTTTTCAGAAGCACACATGCGTAGTTAAAGATTCTGCGGAGTCTACTGTATTATCTGGAAAGAGAGAATGCAACACCTACAAAGTTTCATGGAACTTAGATCATGCTACTGTTCCTTCATGTTTAGTTGTCTCTCTTGCTGATAAGCATTGGCTCTGGCACAAGAGATTGAATCACCTGAATTTCAAGTCAATCAATAATCTCAAGAAGCAGAACTTAGTTGATGGACTGCCCGATATTAACTTTGTTAAGAATCGTGTATGTTCTGCATGTCAACTTGGAAAGCAGGTGAGATCTAGCTTCAAGAATAAAGGTAGTAAATCAACTTCAAGGTGTTTGGAATTATTGCATATGGACCTGTTTGGTCCAATCTCTACACTTGTTGTTATTGATGACTTTTCTAGATTTACATGGGTAATATTTCTTACTGGAAAAGATCAAACCTGTAGTCTCCTGATCAAGCTTCTGAAAAAGATTCAAAATGAAAAATATATTTCCATCATTAAAATCAGAAGTGATCGGGGTACTGAGTTTACTAACAAGATTCTTGAGTTGTACTTAGATGAACTGGGTATTCATCATGAATATTCAGCTGCCAAAACGCCTCAAAAAAATGAAGTGGCTGAGAGAAGAAACAGAACTCTTAAAGAAGCTGCTAGAACAATGCTAGTAGATGCAGACATCTCTCGGCGCTTCTGGGCAGAAGCAATCAACACAGCATGCTACACACAAAACAGAACCATGATCAACAAAAGGCACATCAGACTCCATATGAAATATGGAAAGGGAGTAAGCCTAACGTATCTTATTTTCATGTATTTGGTTGCAGATGCTTTGTTCACAACAACAATAAAAATTATTTATCTGCATTTGAATCAAAATCAGATGCTGGACTATTTCTTGGTTATTCAACAGTAAGCAAAGCTTTTAGAATTTTCAACAATAGAACTCTTAATGTTGAAGAATCTATTCATGTTGTCCTTGATGAGGATAGCAGTGCTCCTGGAATCTCTAACGTATCAAATTTAAGTAACAGGTTAGACATGATTCATCTAGAACCGGATAGTGAAGATGATGCGGAACCTAGAGTTAAAGATGCTCAAAATCTAGATCCAGACATTCCTTTGGTAGAACAAACTGTTCAGACAAAAGATTTATCAGAACCAGAAGTGAATATTCCAGAACCTGCTACTGCTCCAACTGAGCCCAATTCTAATACATCAAACCAGGAAGAAATCTCGCTAAACCCCTTTATTTGGAGGAAATCACGTCATCCATCCATGGTTATTGGTAATCCTGCAGCTCCGTTAAGAACAAAAAGGCAAATGATTAATGAATATATGCATGCTGCCTTTATCTCCCAGGATGAACAAAAGAAAATTGAAGAAGGTCTTCTGGATCCCAGTTGGATAGAAGCTATGCAAGAAGAGCTAAATCAATTAACGAGAAATTAAGTGTGGTTTCTTGTACCCAGACCATCTCATCAAGCCATTATTGGAACTCGGTGAGTAATCAGAAACATACTAAATGAAGAAGACACTGTGGTCAGAAATAAAGAAAGATTGGTAGCTCAAGGTTTTAGACAAGAAGAAAGAATAGACTACGATGAAACCTTTGCACCGGTAGCAAGGCTTGCTGCCATCAGAATATTCTTGGCTTTTGCTGCTTTAAATAATATCAAGGTTTATCAAATGGACGTGAAAAGCGCATTCCTTAATGGTCTACTGCAAGAAGAGGTCTACGTTGAACAACCTCCAGGTTTTATCGATCATTTTCACCTCATCATGTATTTAAATTACACAAAGCCCTGTACGGTTTAAAACAGGCACTAGAGCATGGTATTACACCCTCTCACAATTCCTTGTTAATCATGATTTTACAATTGGCACAGTAGATAAGACTCTATTTACCTTAGTTAAGAATAAGCACATTTTGTTAGTACAGATTTATGTCGATGACATAATTTTTGGGTCAACTAACCCCAAATTATGTGCAAAGTTTGCTAAGTTAATGCAGGATCAGTTTGAAATGAGCATGATGAGAGAATTAAAATTCTTCCTAGGACTGCTGATCAAGCAACTTGATACTGGAATTTTCATAAATCAAGCTAAGTACACTAAGGAGCTACTGAAAAAGTGTGGCATGGAAGCATGCTCTGCTGCTTCCACTCTAATGAGCTCATCTACTAAACTTGATAAGGATGATAGTGGAACTCCAGTAGAGGTAACTCAGTATCGTGGTCTTATTGGTTCTTTGTTATATCTTACTGCCAGTAGACCTAATATTATGTTTGCTGTTTGCAATCTAACCCTAAGCAGTCACATTACATTGCTGCTAAACGTATTCTGAAGTACTTAAAAGGAACTCAAAATGTCAGCTTATGGTATCCCAATGATTTATCTTTTAATCTTATTGGATATTCAGATGCTGATTATGCAGGTTGCAAGCTAGACAGGAAAAGCACAAGTGGCTTTTTGTCAATTCCTTGGTGATAGGCTGATCTCCTGGTTTAGTAAAAAGCAGACTTCCATAGCTACGTCAACTGCAGAAGCAGAATACCTCGCTGCTGGAAGTTGCTGTTCTCAAATACTATGGATATAACAACAGGTTAAAGACTATGGAGTTCATGCTTCTAAATCACCTATCTTCTGTGACAATACCGGTGCCATTGCAATTACGCAAAATCCAGTACTTCATTCCATAACAAAGCACATCGACGTTAGACATCATTTTATTAGAGATCATTTGCAGAAGAAGAACATTTGTCTTGAATACGTTTCTACTGATTTACAAGCAGCAGACATCTTTAAAAAACTTTGCCTGAGAATAAGTTTTCTTATTTCCGTAATATACTCAGCTTAATTGATTTAATTTGATTATTTTGGTAAAATCAATTATATGTTATTCGACTAACATTGATTTATTTGCAGAAGAATAAAGAGACAACATGTCACTACTATTGTTATTTTATTTAGAATGTAATCGAAACCAGGTTACACAATCTAATTCATTTCCTACAGAGTCTTGCCACTCAGAAATCAAGTTAAACTCTTGACTCCTAATCCTTTTAAAGGATTCTGCACTATAAATCTTTTCTAGCTGATGCCATTCCTTCCAGAGCATCAAGTGAAGCAGAACTCTATCAGTAGCAAGCTCAGAAACATGATCAACTTCAAACTCCCGTTTGTACTTCCTTGCTGTTGCTCTTTGTGCAGTAGTAGAAGTCAAACCATTTTGATACACATTCTGAAGATCCTGCACCTTGAACCATAAAGACATGACCTTTATCCAGATATATTTTTCAATGGTCTTCTTCAAAGCTTCCAGACGAGGAAGTGTCTCTAGTGTTACCAAGACATGAGTACTGCTACAGGCATCCGAATTGCTTGAGTTCGACATATCAAATTGTTGTTTCCATAACATTTGTTGTTATCTTATTTATGGACATGCTACATTTAATGTTGAAGAAGTTGAAGAGTCTCAAGTCAACCAAACCGTTCTACTGACTTACACAGAATGAGTTTTTCTTATCCATTATTTATTTATTCAGTCAATAAAAGCAGTAGATAAACAAAGACAAAATAAAATGAGATTTTTTCATTCATAAAACCAGAAGCATTGCATAATGTTTATCTACTACATTTGTTGATATCAGCAGCTTGAAGTACTTCAGTGCAAAGTACTTCAGCAGGAACCTATCTGAGGACTGCTGGGAACCCCTCTCCTTGAATGATTGTGGTTGTGGAAGAGGTGATTCCACAGCCTAGTCCTAATTTGAACAATCTTACTGATTGTTCATATTATAAACTAGGGATTTTATTCCCAGCCCTCATATTTTGAAAAAATGATGTCTTCAAACATCTTCTTACTAGACGCTGGAAGTTGCTTCTGGAAATCCTCTGCTGATTCAGACTCTGGAGAAGACTCCGAGATATTACTTGTTCTACCCATTTGATTTGATAAAAGTAAATGACTTAGTTTGTGAACTTGCAGGCACTTATATAGAATCTTGAAGAGATGAAGAGACGGCTATCTGACTACTCGAATACCAAGAATCATCTGTCATTTCCCCATATTTCGTATATTCACATTTATTAGTTGCATTAATTTAGGGGGAACAATATCGTTTTCAGACTGTCACTTTCGTACTTTGTCAGAAGCAGAAAGGGTGTTTGTCTTTTCGATAAAACAATGTGTCTACTGGTTTTGTATCCAAGTGCTGGAAATATTTCAGCACCTTATGACTTCCAATAGATATTATCATAAAACGACAAACCCTCTTCTGGTTATTTTCATGTAACCAATTGGACAGCCCGCTCTTTTTGTATTACCTTTCAAATTTTGAAATCATTAGTTTTTCTCTGACATCCTCTGTTTAACTTTTCAAATACTCAATCGAAACTTATTGACACGTGTCCTTATGTTTCACTGACGGCAGTACACTTTTAGATTATTAACCGCCCTTTTCATTTCTTTTCACTTTTTACCTTTCCAGAATCTTGCCTACTAGCTACTGATTTCTCTTGCTCATCTCTCTTACAGATCTTATCTCAAATTCGTCTTGTTTACATGAATGGTCGGAGCTTACACTTTGAACGCTTATCAAGTTAACTTTGCTTCCGTCCTAACTATCAAGGATGAAAAACTTGTCAAAATGTTTCAATCCATTGAGAAATCCGGACTCAGAAAATTTTTGGAAGCGCCTGTCGTTATATACAAAACTGCTGTTTTGGATTTCTTTGCCAAGGCAACCATACAAGAAGGAAAAATCACCTATTCTCAAGGGAACGCATCTATCTCCATTGACAGTGTCCTATTGGGATCAACTTTCTTCCTACCTTGTTCTGGTTTGTCTGAATTTTCTAGCATTTCTAAGGAAGAAATGTCTACTGCTCTACTTGGTTTCTCAGCTTCTAGAGAGGAACTCTCTCCATCCTGTTTTAAGAAGCTTTTGAAGATGTAATTTCAAGTGCTTGCTAACATTGTAGCAAAATCACTGCTGGTAAAAGCCGGAACATTTGATCGGCTGACCAAAGAAAAGGTTCATGTAATGCCCCGAAAATTTGAAGATCCACACGAACCGCATGCCTACGAGTTATTAAATTTTTAGTGTATTTTAATTAAATGTTTTAATTGCATTAATTAATTATGTTGTGCATATTTGCATGTTTAAAATATATTTTTCGACATGATTGCATTAAAATGTATTTTTAAAAGTTATTCAGGTTGCGATCGAGGAACGGAGACCGAGGGCTGAAAAAATAGAAAATGTTTTTATTAAACGATTGTTTTTAATTATTTTAAATATGGGTGATGCTTTTTATTATTTTTGAAAATAAAAGGTTTTGAGGTGATTTTATACGACGAAACGTAATTTTTATCGGTGTTGGATTTTCAACAAAAATACGAACTTATGGGCAACACGGCTAATAAATTCACAATTTTTTTTAACAAAAATATTTTTAATATATTAATTAAATTCTAATCAAGCACTAGTGGGCCTAATGTGGGGGCTTAATGGGCTTAAGTTTAATTAAGGGTCTAATTAGTATTTAATATGTAAAACACCCACAAACTTCACACAAAAACACATGCCACTTTCAGAATTTTGACACACCCAAAATCCTCTCAAAACACTCGGCACACACACACAATTTGAAGAGGAAAATTCGAAAGAAGCTCAAGGAATTCAAGCCAAGGTTCTTGTTCCGCTCTTCGCAAATTGTCAACGAATAATCGTGCGTTTAAAACTTTAAGGCACGCCATATTCTCCTTTTACTCATCATCACACCATAATAATTGTTTATGCATAATTTTTGAGGAAAAACATGGCACACACATTGAATTTTCGTAACTTCATGCATATGTGTTTTAGACTTGTGTTTTTTATTTCAAAATCATGTTTTGTATGTGTTAAGGGGCTTCCATGATATAAGTTATGATCAAGCATTGTTTTATATGAGTTTAGTGCCCTAGAACATCACCATAATGCTGCACACGTGAATTAAACAAGCTGGACTGAATTCTGGTATGGGTTTAGGACTCCACCCGAGAACCACATCAATGAGGGCTGCGCAGGTTTCAGTAGTTGATGCAGGGGGGAAAGGCTCGGCCAAAGGGCTTGGGCAGGGGCTAGGTTAGGTCCTTAGGGTCTTAATAAGGTGCACAAGGGGCTGGTTCAAGGTCTACGACGGTGGGCTAGGTCCTAGCAACAGAAACAAGAGTCCTTGCCAAGGTGGGTTTCTCGGTTGTGGCATTCAGCAGAAGTTGGAGCTTTGTTTTCAGGGACTGGAGTCGAGTCCTTAGGTTCTAAGGGTTCCAGTAGGGTCCATATTGGGTCTGGGTTGAGGTTGGATCATGATGGTTCGAGCATGGCTCGATGAAAATTCAAGTTTGCTGAAGGGTGGTCTAGGTGGGTTTGGGGCTGTTTCTGTAGCTTATGTTTAACTTCGGTTTTGGAGCTTAGGGTCAGCTAAAATGGGTTCTAATGGTTCAGGAGGGTCCCAAGATGGGTTGGCTAGGTTTTGGCTCAAGGTGGCTCGGGCGTGACTCGAGTAAATTGGAAGTTGGCTCGGTGTGTTCGACCTAGGGTCAAAAACGAAAATTTAAGGAGAAAAAAAATGAATCCATGGGTCCACTGAGGTGGCTCATGACTTGGAAGGGTAGAATTAATCTTAAAAATGTTATGTTTAAAATTTGGGGATCAAAATAACGAGTTTTGGATTTATCCGGAATTTAATCGCCTCACGAAACGCTAATTAAGGAATTAATCGAAACTCCTAGTTTTAAGGCTTTATAAAATTATGAAAAATTATGTTTAAGCTTAAATAATTATTGTAAGTCTAAGTTTTCAATTTGGGAATTTTATATTAAAGTTTGGTTTAATTCGGATTAAAACGCATTAATACGTCACATTTAAAGATTTGTTTAAAAGTCATCGAATTAAGCTAAATAAAAATATGAGAAAATTCATGTAGGCTTAAATAATTATTTGGGACATGTTTGAGTCAATGAAATTATGAAAATGTCAAAAACGAGAAATTATACGTCCAGGGGTAAAACGGTATTTTTACACCTAGAAATTAGTAAACGTCATGGCAGTGTCCTATTTGCTGTTTTATATGCTAATATGATTATGTAACATGTTTATGAATTTTTATACGTGAAAATATGATTTTTAAATGTTCATGAATTATTAAGGATTAAATTGGACATTTAAAATATATGTTGCATGCTTGGTTTCAAAATAAAATGATATATGCATGTTTTTATTAAGTGATGAAAATATGAAATGTTGAAGGACGTGAAGGGATTGTGACTACTACATGTTGGAGATATCGTGAGGGTTATGGTCCCAGTGGGAGCCCGACGATCGTGTTTTCGTTGATATGAATACGAATACGAATACGAATATGTTAATACGTTGGCCAAGGCCCAGTTGATTGTTGAGACTGTCGATGGTGTCCCCGCCGCCCCGTACTGTGGTTTTCTTTAGATGGATCTATCGCCCAATATGTTTAAGAATACGAGTCACAATCACGATCTGAATTCAACAAACACGAACATGAATATTAATATGAATATGAATATGGATACGAATATGAATATGTTTAAGTTTATATGAAAATGTTTATGAAAATGTTTATGCATAAGATTATGAAAACATTTTTATGAAAATGTTTTTATGCATCATGAAATTGTTTACGAAAATGTTATTGTTTAAAGTGTATGCCTCTTCATGAAAACGATATTTTAAGTACAAGTATTTTTCACTGTTATATGTTAACTGTATTACGTATTACTTGTTATCAAGGATATGATGTGTTGAGTATTTAGACTCACTAGGTGTGATTGATGTAGGTGATTATGATAAAAATGTGAATGGAGGTCTTGATGGTTGACCTTGCTGGACTGAAGGTGCACATAACCCGAGGACCAACGCTAGTTTTTCGCAATAGTTATGATTTATGATTTTAAGTGATGTTAAAGATATTTCTACGACTTTTATTTATGTTATAAGAGATTTTTGAGAGGTTATAGTATGTGCTATACTTTTCAAATAATGTTTTTATGGTTGGTAAAAGTTTGACGATTTTATGCTTTAAAATATTTTCCTTTGGATTTTTAAATGTTAGTTGGAGGTTGATTTTTAAAATGATGTCAAAAATATTTTATACAAATATGTATAGTTCGGCCGATGCTATGTAAGGTTAAAAAAAAAATTTCTCTAGTACTTTTTAAGAAAACGAATAAACAGACGTTTCAGTTCAGGTGATGATTGCCATCACTTCTGAGTACAAAGTGGATTGGAGTTTTTTCTTGTTCGAGTAATGAAGGATAGGGTGCTACGGAAAAGTTCTGGTCTTGCTGTTCAGATCAGCACAATGCTCAAGGATGCTGGCTTTGCTTTTACTACTGATCAGGACGCCTCCTACGTCACAATGGCTAATGCTGACAACGTGCTTGTGCTAAGGACAAAGCCAACTGTCGCTGAATTTATTTCCATGAAAAAGGAGGTTGGATATGCACAAACTGAGGCTCAAGAACCTCAGAAGAAGATAAAGAGAAAGAGATTGGTTATCTCCACGGATTCTGATAAAACAGTCTCTGAGGAGTCTGCTGCTTCTATTCGAGCATTTGTCCCTGCCACCCCTACCAAGAAGAAAGCCCGCACTCTCCTTCGCATCAAGAAAACAGCAGCAATTGCTGATCTAGACGTTGTCCCATTGCGACAAGTATTTCCAGAAGCTGTTTCTTCTGTACCAGAAGTCACCTCTGTCTCTAAACCAGCTGTTGTCCCTGCCGCCACGACTTCTTCTGTTCCTATTCTCAGACCCTCATCTGGAGTGGTCATTCGTGAATCTACTGCAGGGTCTTCTGCTTTTCAACTCGTATTAACTGCTTTATCTTCAGGTAAAGGCAAAGGTAAACTCGTTGAAGAACCACCAGTTCGCGCCTTCAAATCATTTGTTTCAACTGGTGTTGATCTTCATCTGGAAGATATTGAAAATTCTGCCAATGAAGAAATGACTTTCTTTGATGACTGGCACAAGGTTCGAGTATATCATCCTTTTACCTTTTTCAGGACAAAAGGTGTTTTAGGAAAAATGATCAGAAATGAGGAAAAAGTGTTTGCACTTGCCAAAACTGAGAATGTGATCGAAGCGATGAAACGCCGAGGTTTCATTCATGAGCAGCTTAAGAGACAAAAACTGGAATCAGTTTTAAAGACTCTTCAGTCTAACTTTGATGCCAAGATTCCAACTGCTGCTCAGGATCAGAACGTGATCCATATTCTCTCTAAACGATTGAGATTGATGAATGAGCAACTTCTTTCTCAAGAAGAGGCGTTTGGTGAGCCCGTTCAATATTCAGTAAGATTTGTTCCAGAACTTGCTAAGAATAAGCCAGTTGAGGAAAGAACCATGGCTTCTCCAAAAGCTAAAGTTTCTAGTACTCCTGCCTCTCCCAAATTGCGTACTCACTCTTCTTCTCTCATCTCTGTCCGTGAACTGGCTTCAGGTGTATGAAGTCGTTCAATCCATTGTTGTTGATATCTCTGCTGCACCAAAAGTAGCCCTGGCTGATGACATGGTCCAACCGGTAAATTCTCCAGTAGATCAACAATTAGCAAGGATCAGATGCTGCCAAATCTCCGTCACTGCCGAATTTGGAAATCTTCTCTTCTGAACATCGAAGAGAAATGGTAGCTATCTTGATTGATCAAAATACAGCCGCAGTTGGAGGCCATCGAAGCCATGCAACCAGAAGAAAGACAATTTCCTGGATCCTCTGCTGCTGCTGATAGATCTTCTACTAAACAGATTCCTGCTCACACTACTGGTCCATCAGATCCCACTACTTCTACTGCCTTAGCTGTTCTTCCTACTGAGTCACCTACTCGCATTGCTCACTTTGCGCATCTAGCTGAAATATCTGCGTGCATGCTTGCTTAAAGTCCATCCTCCAATGAAGAACATTTTGATCTTGAATTTGAGATTGATTCGCTTAAACGGAACATTGAAAGAATCTCAGAGATCATAAAAAAGATGTCTTTTGAACATGCTGGTGATGTCAACAGCACCAAATTCTTGCAAGATCGCATAAAGAGTAATGTCATTAAAACGGCAGAATCGTCAGCTAAGCTTGAGGTTGAATCTGAACTCTTTAGGAAGAATGTCTTGACCAGTCACGCCAATATAGTTCTTGGACAATCCGATGTTCTACGAATAGTTGCAGATCATGAGTCATCTCTTCGATCAATTTCGAATAAAATGGAGGCTACTGATTTGAAACTAGAATCCATTGACACCAAGATTGAGTCCCAATCTCAGTCTATTTAGATTATGAATGATCGTGTTTCGAATCAAGTCTCATTTTTGGAAATGATGAATGATAGCATTATCAGTCTATCAGGCCGAATGGATGAAATGCTAACTCGGCTTGATGCCAAAAAAGGGGAAGCAGTGAGCAGGAACAGAAGTAAGAACAGAGGAAGGTGGAAGGTAATCAGAAAGACATCATCTAGCAGAATCATCCCTCAGAAGCCAGGAACTTCAGGATGACGATGATGCACTTTTCAGAGACATTGAAAGTGATGATTAATTTTTTCTTTTAATTCTGATTTACTGTTTACTTACTCTTCAGTTTATAATTGTTATCTTTTGTGATTTAACTGTTTTCTTCTTCTTACTCACTTCTAGGTTTTGGCATCACCGCAAAGGGGAAAATTGATAGACTTAATTTAATTGCAGGTGATGATAGTCAAAACCAGTAGATCTCGTTAAGTGAAACCAGAAGACTATAAAAATAGAAGTTATCTTGACGCCTTAACTAAGCAGTACTCTTCGAGTACTTATCAGTTTAGAAAAACAGAAGCAGAACTTGACTCACTGCTAGAATCAGAACCTATCCTTGATATATTAAATGTTACCGTTACTTTACCAAGTACGAGTATTAACTGCTTCATTAATGCTGAACAAAGTCATTTAATACGCTTTACCTATTTTAGTATGTAACAAGACTGATTGTTCTGAAGCCTTTTTGGAGGAACTACTTTTAGCAATAAAGCTGTTTCTATCATAAGTCAAAGAAGCCGTTTTGATTATAGACGTTGGATTGAAGTTATCTCTATATATGGATCATACCCATTTGATGAAAAAAAATGCTGATTCTTTATCAAGAAACATACTATCTATCCAACATTATTTTGAGCAACCGCGAACCAATCGTTATCTTCAAGCTCAATTTGTAGAAAAGCAATACACGCCTCATATCTTACATCTGATCTTTGGAGATCATTTTGTACTGCTGTTTCTTCACCTCTTCAAGCTAAACACGTTACGATAATTTTCAAAGAAGAGTCTGTAATCTGGAAAAGAGTCTTTTCCAGAATCCTTGTTATATTGAATTACATTGTGTCGAGTTACTAAGAGTTTCAGTAGGCAAAAGATAAGTCCTAACTGAAGTGGGTGTGTACAAGTGTGTACTGTAAAATCCAAAGTATTTTAGTGATACCTTCTGGAAACAGAAGAAGAGGAGACGTAGAAGATTTTATCTTCGAAC
Source organism: Primulina tabacum (assembly GCF_025594145.1). Taxonomy (NCBI): domain Eukaryota; kingdom Viridiplantae; phylum Streptophyta; class Magnoliopsida; order Lamiales; family Gesneriaceae; genus Primulina; species Primulina tabacum. Next base: position 25,509,083 of record NC_134553.1, on the reverse strand, counting down.
TTCCAGAAACAACTACTCGTCTACTGCCTACTGTTATTACTGTTTTTCACCTTACTCCATCGGATCGTTTCTGCACTTATATTTGTGATCTGCTGGATTTACACTTGAACAAGAATAGCTACAATCTCTAATAGGATTCTAGCACACTTTGCAAAAACTATCGTCAAAGGAAAGAGTATATTCACCCCCCTCTAAACTCTTCATCGATCCCCAACAATGAATTTTAGCATTTAATGAATAGTAAAATAAAAATTGATTTTACTAAAGGATCTCTTGTTAGAGCAAATATAAATGCAGAATTTTAACAACCCAAATGGGAATCTTTCAGAGAATGGTATTTTAAAAGTTTCTCTGAATAAGAATTTGATTATATTGTTACAGAATTTTACAAATATTGTGAAAACCAAAATAGTTTAATACATTTTGTTCCTTGGTTTTTTAAAACATTTATTATAGATTATATTTCTACACTTGAAAGAAATTGTAAACTTTCTTCTGTACAGATTCAAAAATATGTATATTATCCTCAACATTCTTTTATTATAGAAAAAAATAATAAAATTTTAAATTTTACTGCTTTTTCTAAATTATTTGATAATGAAATGTTACAAATAATTTTTAAACATATTAATCAGATAATTGAAAAACAGAATTATACAAATTTATATCTTACGATAATAGGAGAGGAAATAGTTTCTTTTAAGGATCGAATTGATAAAATAATTTTAGCCATTTATCAAATTAAATGAGATGTACATATACAAACAAAAGAAGAAATAATATTTTTTCTATTGCTACTTCTTCTATACAATCCCTTCCAGAGATAAAAGATTTTAAATTTAAGTCTTCTATTTCTGATATAGAAAAATTATTAGAAGAAAAATTTAAAAATCTTAATTTAAATACTCTTAGTGAAGAGTTTGAAAATAATAATAATCATTCTGATGAAAATATAAATAAAATCAAATGGACAGATAAACTTACTCAAACAAAATATTATTATGATAGACCCACTCCTATGGATATTCTTTTTGAAGAACAAAAGTGTATTTTCTCTAACAGTTATAATGGGAAAATTATTTATGAGTAGAATATTGATGGTTTAAGTTATAACCAAATTTATAATACTGCTCATAAAATGCTTATGTATAGCACTATGTGTAAGACTTCAGGTAATACTGATAAAAATATTGCTAAAATGATTATAGCATGATTTACTGGTCAACTTAAAGGTTGGTGAGATAATTATTTAAATGGTATAACATTTTTATCTCGTATTTATGAAATACCAGACTGTAATAATATTTTATGAAAAGCCAAATTTACAGATGTTTTACCTTTTCTATTTGCTAAAAGAATAAGAAAAGTTTTAAGAAAAGATGATATATATATTCCATATGAAAATTATACTTATGGAAAGTTAATAAGTACTTGTATTCAAGAGGGTTTATCTCTCTGTAATGAATTAAAATTAAATAATCAAATTAAAAGATATAATTTACTTGAGAAAAAACAATTAAGTAAATTTTCTGATCAATTTGTTATGGACCTACCTAATAAAGGTAAGAATAAAATTAAAGATAAAGATGAAAAACTTTATTGAAAGAAAAGACATTTGTCTGATAGACAAAAAGAAAGAAAAAAAAGAAAAGAAAGCCGTGAATTACGGAAAGCAGAAAAGTATAAAGACAAAACTAAATAAATTATTTGTAGAAAATGTAAAAAGCAAGGACATTATACTAATCAATGTTGGGCTAAAAATAAAATTAATAATTTAGATATAGATGAAAATATAAAAGAAACATTATTTAAAATAATAATAGATTCAAATCAAGATTCTAATAGTGAATCTGAAAATTTTTCAAAATCTTATAATTCAGAAAAAATACTAGATAATAAATCAGATATTTCAGATTTAGAAGAATGTGATAACCGTATTCAAGAAAAATCTTGTATAAATCATATAAATGATAATAATGATAAAAACGATGATTTTTATAAACTCATGTCTCAATTTCAAGATTTAAATATAAATGTTTTAACAAATAATAATATTTTAGAATTTCTTAAATGATTAAGGATCCAATATTGAAATCTACAATTATTGATCAAATGAAAATACTACTTCGACTAGCAGTAATAATAATATTCTTGTTAAACAAAAACAAGCTTATTCTATGAAAGAAGTAAAAAATCTTTTACAGTAAAAATATAGTAAACAAAGTCCGGTTACTATACATAATTTAGTTAAAGAAATAGATAATCTTAAAGAACAAATAAAAATTTTACAACATAACAATTATAGTTTAAATTATCGTATCTCAGTTATTGAAACTAACATAACAATTCAATTTATAATTCTGAAAAATTTTGATAATCTTCAAGATATCTCTTTTCCTAAACTAAATCAAAAAAAATTTATCTGTTTTAAGTATGATTATATCTCAAAAATGGCATACCAATATCACTCTATTAATTGAAAATTCTTATAAGAAAATTTTTATAGATATGATTGATAGTAGTGTAGATTTAAATTTAATACAGGAAGGATTAATCCCTACAAAATATTTTCATAAAACAACTCATTATCTTTCTCATGCGGGAGAAGAACCTTTAGAAATAAATTATAAATTACCAAAAGAATATATCTGCAAAGATAAAAACTGTATTCAAACTAGTTTTTTATTAGCAAAAGATATTTCTAGCCAACTTATTCTTGGACTTCCTTTCATATATCAAATTTATCCTTTAACTTATATTGATGAAACAAGTATTATAGGAACTTTTTAAGGTAAACCTATTTATTTTAAGTTTATAACTAAATATATTCATAGAATTCTTAATTAATTACAAGAAAAGACTAGAAAGAAAATTTTTTCAAATTAATTCTTAAAAAGAAGAAGTAAAAATTCTAACTATAGATGACAAATTACAAAATTCTAAATTACAGGAAAAAATCAAAATAATTTATAATAAATTTTCATTAAAAATATGTAATGATCTTTCAAATGCTTTTTGGAATAGAAAAAAGCGTATTATTTCTCTTCCATATGAAGAAAATTTTGAAGAGAAAAATATTCCTGCTGTTGGGTGCAATAATTGTTCCTTGCTTGGTAGAGAGATCGAACCGTGGTGCTTGAGCTGCTGTGCGGTTTAAAAGATTTGAGTTGCACCATTACTACTAGCTATAGCTTTTGGTAAAGCGGCAAGCGCTCGGTCCTACACCTACCAAGGCTCTTCCTTGTCAAATGAATTCTGAATATTTAGAATTATGTAAAAGTGAAATTCATTTTTTATTAGAAAAAAGTTTGATAACATCTTCCGAATCACCTTGGTCATGTACTGCTTTTTATGTTAATAAACATCCTAAGCAGTAACGAGGTATTCCTAGATTAGTCATAAACTACAAACCTCTTAATAAAGTTTTAAATGGATTAGGCATCATATTCCTAATAAAAAAGATTTATTAGAAAGACTAGTAAATGCTATTATATTTCAAAATTTGATTTAAAATCAGGATTTTGACATATTCAAATAAAAAAATCTGATAGATATAAAACTGCTTTCAATGTTCCAATAGGACATTATGAATGGACTGTAATTCCATTTTGCTTAAAAAAAATGCCCCTTCAGAATTTCAACAAATTATGAATGATATTTTTTTATTCTTATAGCAATTTTATAATTGTTTATATAGATGACATTTTAGTATTTTCAAATGATATTGAAACACATTTTAAACATTTAGATATGTTTAAAAATATTGTTATTCAAAATGGTCTTGTCATATCAAAATCTAAAATGATTTTATTTCAAACAAATATTAGATTTTTTGGTCATATGATTGAAAAAGGGAAAATAATTCCTATACAAAGAAGTATTGAATTTGGTTCGAAATTTCCTGACATTATAACTGATAAAACTCAGTTACAAAGATTTTTAGGCAATTTAAATTATATTTCTCTTTATATTAAAAATATTACTAAGGATTCTGCCATCTTATATGATAGATTAAAGAAAAATCATTTACCTTGGTCTGAAAAACATACTGAAGCAGTTAAAAATATTAAAGAGAAGGTTAAAAGTCTCTCTTGTCTTATGCTTGCTAATCCTCAATGTGATAAAATTGTTGAAACAGATGCTTCTGATATAGGTTTTGGTGGAATCTTAAAACAGATAGACCCCCAAAAAAACAGGAATATCATATTAGATTTTATTATGGGAAATAGAATAATGCCCAGAAAAATTACTCCACAGTAGCAAAAGAAATTTTGGCTATTGTTAGATGTATTTAAATATTTCAAGATGATTTATATATTCAAAAGATTATTATAAAAACTGATTGCAAATCTGCAAAATTTATGTTTATGAAAGATTTTAAACATGATGTTTCTAAACAAATATTTGTAAGATGGCAGGCTCATTTAGCTTCTTTTGATTTTGATATCATTTATAAAAAAAGGTGAAGATAATCACCTCCCAGATTTTTTTAACTCGTGAATATCTAAATCAATGATCTTATTTACAGATACAACTCTCGAGGTAGAGGAGATTCCTCTTATAGAGGAAGAGGTGGTAGGGGAAAACCCCATAATATTATTGCACAGCATGGTAAACAAAGCTAATAGCCCAGAACATATCCAGTTCATCAGCCAGTAATACTGAGCAAAATGAGTTATACAATGAATTTCAAGAATTCTTTAAACAAAAACAGAGAAATAATACAGATTTTCAGTCTCAAGCATCATATGCTAACATCATTAAAGATGATGAAAGTGATTCAGCACTTTATATAGAGACAAAATATCGTGAATTAATTCTTCTTATAGAAGAGAAAGATATCCAATGGGAAAAAACTCCATGGACTATCATAGAGAGAAATTTGAGAAATACATCATATTTTGGTTCTTACAAACAAAGATGATTTTATGAAAATCTTCTATTATCAACAAAAAGTGTTGAAATAACTCACTGTTATAGTAATACTCAACAGAAAGGAAGTTATAACTTCTCAAAGTTTATTATCAAAAAGATTATATCTATTGAAGAATGAGGTAGAACTCCATTAGTTGAAAAAGAGTTTTATTCTCAAAGTTATCAAATGAGTTTTAAATTCAATTTTTGGGATTATGTTGAGAGTTTTAATAAAACTCTATTTTATGAAAATGAGAAAATAAAAGATATATGGTTTTAAAAATCTGTGAAAATGTTTTCCATTACACGATTCCAAATTGGTTTTTTATTTGGTGGAAAATATTTGGTCCATCATCAAAAATTTTACCAGAAGCTTTTATAAAGCTAATGAATACTTGATTAAATGTTTCTCCAAGTATTAAAAAATCTTTTCAGAACATTGGATTGACGGAAAGACTTTATGTCTATTTCTTATGGAATTTAGAATTCAATGGATTTGGAAATTGCAACCAGAATTCGGTTACACTGATGAAGGCATTCCTTGCCTACGGAGAGTCAGTTCCACGAAATTTTGGGACAAATTATTAAGAGATGATCCAGTTAATGGCAAGCCTTATGGCTATGAAACTCTTCAACAGATGGAGGAGAAAATTTCTTTACACCAGAAAGATTTTAATAATAAACAACAAAAAGAGAAAGATTTTATGAGTCCATTCAAGATTTTAACTCAGAAATATTACGAGATTTATTCAAAAGAAAAAATGATTGAAGTTTATAATGAAGAAATGAAGAAATATCTTTATAAGAATATTGGATGTTCTGATTTCAAATCGGACAAATCAATAGCTTCAGAATCAAGCGAGAATCAATCTATTCATCTCATGCAAATGCAAGACGCACAAGACCCAGAGGATGATATTCATAATTTTTCTCATATCAGCGATATTTTTGAAAATTTAAAAAATTCCAAAAAAGAAAATATTAAAAATGGTTAGGATATTCATCTTTAATAAAGTTGATGAGATATCACAAGTTGGTAGAATATCACTATTTTTTATTTTTGTAACCATGTTACTATTTGTTTTTATAAAGCATTGTACTATTCATATTTTTAGTTGGAATCCGAGGTTCATGTCCGGCTCTTCCCTCTATAAATAGGTTGTAGTTTGTTCTTTGTAGGCACGGTCGATTTTGCTCCCCTCTATTCTCTCTATTTAAACAACCCTTCAGAATAAATAAAAGCTTCAAGTTTTCTGATTAAAACTGTAAGTTTATATTATTGTTTTTATTTTCTGTTTTTATTTAATGTTTTAAATTTATATTTCATAAATTATCATGAATGACATGCTAAACTATTCGTGCTAAATTATTGCCTTACTATGACATGATTGATAGACCTAATTTAATTGCGGTGATGATAGTCAAAACCAGTAGATCGCGTTAGTAAAACCAGAAGATAGTATAAAAGCAGAAGTTCTCGTGTCGCCTTAACAAAGCAGTACTTATCAGTTTAGAAAAACAAAAGCAGAACTTGACTTCTACTGAATCAGGACCTAACGATCTCGTATTAAATATTACCGTTACTTTATCAAGTACAAAGTATTAAATGCATCATTAATGCTGAACAAAGTCATTTAATACGTTTTACCAAATGTGGTATGAAACAAGACTGATTGTTCTGAAGCTTTTTGCAAGAATCTTTTCAGGTAATAAAGCTTATTTTATCAGAAGTCAAAGAATCCGTTTTGTTTATAGACGTTGGATTCAAGACTTCTATAAATACACAAGATCAACGAAGTTTATAGGTTACCGATACCGAAACAACGTTTACATTCTTTCATACGAACGTCGATTTGAGCACCAAGACTTACATATCATCTTCAAGCTCAATATACAGAAAAGCAGCACACACTTCACTTTAGTTATCTGATCTTTTGAGATCATATTGTGATGATTGTTTCTTACTCTCTCTCCAATCATATTCAAGTTATTATTTATTTGAGAAGAGTTTGTAATCTTGAAAAGAGTCTTTTCCAGAACTTTGTTGTATTCGTATTATCGTGTTGAGAAACTAAGAGTTTCAGTAGGCGAAGGATAAGTCCTGCTGAAGTAGGGTGTGTACAAGTGTTGTACTGTAAAAACCAAAGTCTTTTAGTGATACTGTAGGGCCCAAAATCAGTACACGTAAAACCCATGCATTTATTTATTTGTTAAATCATTTATTTAAATTTAAAATGATTTTTTTTAGTGATGCATGATTTATTTAATTTGCATTATTTTAATGTTTTTGTGATGCATGTTAAAATGTTTTCTTGAGTTTCACGTTTCAGGCGAATATTCGATGCGAGATCAAGGAGAAGAGACCGAGGACGATTTTTGTTAATTTTAAAACCTGGTATTTTATTTTTAAGTTTGGAATGGGGAATTTTAAATGATTTGTTAAGTTTCAGCATTTTTAAAGCCTAAATTATTTATTTAGGAATTTTAGAGTTTTAAAACTTTTAAAGTTTAGCAAGTGTGTACTTTAAATTTTTTATTGAGGGATTCTAGTAAAGTTAGTGCTTGATTTAACATTAATTAGTGGTTAATTTTTAATTAAGCAATTTTATATCCCTTAATTATGTTAAAACACACTCACACACACACTCACACATACAATTACACGTTAAACACACCACACACACTTTTATTTTTCGGATTTCAGAAATTAGTTGTGAGTGAAGCTTAGGGTTCTTGGTAAGTGAAGCAGCCGCCACCTTCTTTATATTGTCCAGCAATTTTTTGTGAGTTTCCTTCAAGGAAAATCGCGCCACCGCTCGTCCCGGTTCAACCTCGCATATTTCCCCGCGTCGGTATCGTCGTTTCGGTACCTTTAATTATCAAAAGGCATGTATAATCTGTCGTTTCTGCATCGATCTCGTTATATTACATTTTGTGATGTTGATTATGTATGAAAACATGTGTATGTTATGTGGAAGTTTGAGCATAAAATTGTCAAATCGATTTTTGAATGTTTTTAGATCTGAAATTTCGTTTTTCAATGTATTTTGAATTTCTGCGATTTTTTGGCCGCGATTTGGAGAAAACTTTCAACACAAAAATCATAGAACTTTTTGATACCTTCGATTTGATATAAAATTCAAATTATTTGGATAAATATTGAGTGAGTTATAGTTTTTTCGTGGGACTGCTCAAACTGCGTTTTTCTGGAAAAAATTTGTATTGATGTATTCTTGAAGTTTTTGAGTTGCAGGCTTCGTTGGGAACCGTTGGTGGATCGCTGCTGCGTTTGGGTATTGTGAGTATGACATTGGGTTGAATTATGGTGCTTAGCCTTGAGTCGGTAGGCACTTGGTTGCATTAGAAGTCGTAGGATGTATTTTTTTGTCAAAATTCATGTTTACGAATTTTCTTGCGTAGTTGTTGTGCAACGTTGTCTTGGGGAGATTTGTTTGAGTTGAATTCTTGTCATAGCATCCTAAGAAGAGTCTCTTTGCATCGGTTGAGTCGTTGGAGCATGACTTTTAAAATTGCATCAAAATGTGTTATTTTGGGTTGGTTGTGCAAAGGATTAGCGCGCGCCGCAGCGCTCGCCAGGGAGCGCCGCTGCACCCGATCTGCGCAAACCAGGCACCGCGGCGCTTCCCTTGTGGCGCCACGGCGCTGGCCTTCGGCATTGCTAGCGCCGCGGCGCTAGTGCCTAGCATCTAGGCGCTATCCAGCGCCGCAGCGCAGCACTGTCCAGCGCGTAGGCGCTCGTCCATGACTTTTTAAAACACTATTTAGGGCTCTTGTCTTCTATGTTTTGGGAAATGTTCACACATCATTTTAGGAGTTGTTTCGGGAGTTGATGTCATGGTTTAGCACGACGATTAAACGAGGTCAAGTCCCGAGTGATTTAGAACGTCTTAAGGAAATTTGTCATTTTTGGGTGAGAGCATGACAGTAAGTCTAAGTTATGCAAGTTAAGTATTCAAACTCATGTTAGTATGTTGCAGCAATGGCCCCAAGCGAGATCCTAACGAATCCCTCAACGCCAAGTAAGTATGTTCGACGTGCAAAACAAAATATTTTAAGTTTTTGAGGTATGTCAAATGTCTTGTGACCAAATTATGAATGGGTTTGGAAGTGCGTGAACGTGGCCGAGGACCTCTCCACCCCGTTAAATTATGAACAGGTTTAGATCAGGATTATAAAGCGTTAAAGCATGAACGGGACCAATCCACCCATTAAAGCATGAACGGGGATCTCATGTATGTGGCAGTGGATTCGTCCCTGTTAGCCCAGTACTGTGGTTTAGTCTGACCAGATGGGTCACTTGCTTTGAAACATGTCTCTACGCAAAATGATGAAGTTATGTATGTTCAAGTATGCAAGCATGTTTAAGATAAGTTTTATGACAAAGGCACGTCTATATGTATATACGTATGTTCAAGCTTTTGATATGCAAGTTTAAGTTTCAGTATGTACTTCCTATTTTAAAGTTGCTTGTGATTTTATTACGTATTACTTGTTACTTCCAGTTTATACGTGTTGAGTCTTTAGACTCACTAGACTTGATCGATGCAGGTGATGATGATTTCGAGGAGACTAGGGGTGGGGACCAAGGAGCTGGCTTGGACTGAGCAGGGGGCTAGACCCGAGGACTGCCCAAGTTTTTAAGTTTTTATGAAATGTCGAATACTCTGATTTCACGCTACTAGATTTCAAACAAATACTTTTGTCAAACTTTGTTTTTTTGATCTTTTGTTGCAACCACTTTTTGGACGTACGGTTACGTTATCGAATTTGAAATTTGATTACTCTTTTAAGAAATTTTTAATTTTTCCGCAAATTTTAAGTAGTAAAAGTACGGTACGTCACAGTTGGTATCAGAGCGATGTTCTTTTAAAGGGTTATGCCTACTGCCAGTCGCAAGAAGTTCACGAAGTCACACCTCAAGTCTGTAAGTTTTAAGGTTTTAAATTTATGTTATGTAGTAAGCATGAAGTTCTAATTCTAGCATGTCCATGTTTTAAATTCAATTTACGTGCATCTTATATTATTGGTATCATATTCATGCATGTGGGGCTTACGTGTTGGGTAAATTCTGGAACAGTATGCCTCCTAGACGTTTGATTAACCGGGAAGCAAGGGATGGGGATGAAGAGACTCGAGAGGATGGGGAGAGACGCTCCTCCTCCTCCACCGCCAGATATGCAGGCACAGATGCTTGCAGGTATGACTCAGTTCTTCTCACAGTTTGCGGGGAACCAAGCTGCGGCAAATACAGAAACGAGGCCCAAACCAGAGGTAGTATACGAAAGGTTCAGACGGATGATCCCAAAGGAGTTCTCGAGGACCACTGACCCGATGATAGCTGAAGGATGGATTAAGTCCATCGAAGTAATCTTCCATTTCATGGAGCTGACAGACGAAGACAGGGTCAGGTGTGCCACGTTCCTTCTGACAGGGGACGTCAGACTTTGGTGTGATAGTGCGTTGGTGTCAGTGAACTTGCAGACACTGACGTGGAATGGTTTCAAGGAGGTCTTCTACTCCAAGTACTTCACTGAGGAAGTACGATCCAGAATGACACGGGATTTTATGACGCTGCGACAAGGAGAGAGTAGCGTGGCGGACTTTGTCAGGAAGTTTGAAAGGGGCTGTCATTTTGTGCCCCTGATAGCTAATGATGCCTACGGGAAGCTGAGGCATTTTATGGATGGGTTGCGGCCGATCTTGCGCCGTGATGTTCGAGTTGCTGGTCCTATGACTTATACAATCGCCGTATCCAGAGCTTTGGCGGCAGAGCAGGATCAGAGAGATATTGAGGCAGACAGGCAGGGCAAGAGGCCCTATCAGCCTCCACAGCAGCAGCAGCAACAACCACCTCAGTTTAAGAGGCCGTTCCAGGGGCAGCCAGGGAAGAAGCCAAATTAGGGACCGCCAAAGGGCAAGGGTCCTATTCAACAGCAAAAGACGCCTTAGAGGCCTGGTAATTTTCCAGTGTGTCCTAAATGCAATCGCCAGCACCCGGGACAGTGCCTATGGGGATCAGGAAAATGTTTTAAGTGTGGAGCAAGTGACCACATGTTAAAGGACTGCACTTAGTGGACGCAGCCGACACAAGGGAGGGTATTCGCCATGCAAGCTCAGGAGGCGAACCCAAACACGACACTGTTGACTGGTAATTTATGTAATTCAGTACAATATTCAATTTTTGCCTTGCATGTTTGTTCTTGATTTGGGATTATTAGGATGCTAGTTGGCATTTTGGTGTCTTTCATTGCATAAGGTTTATGTTAGAATTTTTGGGATATAAGTTAGTGTGTTGTGCTAACGTCTCTCAGGAAACATTTTCATAAACAGATTAACCACGAAGGCCCTGATATATTTAGGAGCCACTCACTCCTTTATCTCGGAGACATTTGATAATCACTTGAACATCAAATCCATCGGCCTGGACGTGAACTACTCGGTGACAGTCCCATTAGGGGAAGAACTGTTAGCTACCAGCGTGGTCAGAGACATTGATCTAGAACTGCAGGGCCACCTAGTATATGCCGACCTGATAGTGTTGCCAATGCTAGAATTTGATATCATTTTGGGCATGGATTGGCTGACGAAGAACCGAGTCCTGATAGATTTTCAGAAAAGGTCAGTATTGATTAGACCGTTGGGTATGAGGCAATTTATTTTTTAACCAGACAGATGGAGAAGTTTCCCTCGCATGATTTCTTGCATGCAGGCGCGGAGACTCATTTCCAACGGGTGTTAGCCTTTCTTGGCCAGCATCATTTCAACACCTGACGTACCCACTCCATCTATATCTGAGGTACCAGTAGTCAGAAATTTTCCTGAAGTATTCCCAGACGATGTTACAGGTCTTCCACCAGAGCGAGAAGTAGAGTTTGCAATTGATCTTACGCCAAGAACTGTGCCAATCTCTAAGGCACCGTACCGATTAGCTCCAGCTGAGATGCTAGAACTCAAACAGCAGATTCAGGAGCTTCTTGACAAGGAATTCATTCACCCTAGTTTCTCACCATGGGGCGCACCAGTGCTCTTTGTGAAAAAGAAGGATGGGAGCATAAGGCTGTGTATCGATTACCGAGAATTGAACAAGGTAACGATCAAGAACAAATACCCACTTCCTAGAATCGAAAACTTATTTGATCAGTTGCAGGGAGCCACAGTGTTCTCTAAGATAGATCTTTGATCAGGGTATCACCAGCTAAAGGTGAAAGACGCAGATGTGCACAAAACAGCCTTCAGGACCAGGTATGGGCATTACTAGTTCTTAGTGATGTCGTTTGGACTGACGAATGCTCCAGCTATTTTTATGGACTTGATGAATCGAGTATTTCAACCTTACCTTGATCAGTTCGTCATAGTATTTATTGATGACATTCTCATTTACTCGAAGAGCCATGAGGAGCATAGTCAGCATTTGAGGACATTTTTGCAGGTTTTGCAGAGTCGCAAGTTATTTGCGAAGTTCAGTAAGTGTGAATTTTGGTTAGAGAAAATTGCGTTTTTGGGCCACATAGTGTCTAGCAGTGGGATTGAGGTGGATCCAGCAAAGGTGGAAACTATTAAGGAATGGGTGGAGCCAAAGAATGCATCAGAGATCCGCAGCTTTCTGGGTCTAGCCGGTTACTACCGTAAGTTTATCTAGGGTTTTCGTCGATAGCAGTACCGCTCACTTCACTGAATAAGAAGAACTCTAAATTCGTGTGGAGTGAAGAATGTCAGAAGAGTTTTGATGCATTGAAGCAAGCTTTCATTTCAGTGCCAGTGTTAGCCATGCCATCAGGGCAAGGCAACTTTGTGTTATATACCGATGCATCTAAGCTCGGATTAGGCGCAGTGTTGATGCAGCAGGGTCGGGTCATAGCTTAAACTTCCAGGCAGTTGAAGGTGCATGAGAAGAACTATCCGACCCATGATTTAGAATTAGCCGCCGTTGTCTTTGCATTGAAGATTTTGAGACACTACTTTTACGGTGAGAAATGTCATATTTTCAGTGACCACAAGAGTCTCAAGTATTTCTTCACGCAGAAAGAATTGAATATGAGACAGAGACGGTGGTTAGAGCTGGTGAAAGACTATGATTGCGAAATTAGCTACCATCCGGGGAAAGCTAATGTTGTGGCAGATGCGTTGAGCCGTTAAGTTGCAGTCATAGCACAGTTGATAGTACAGAGAACCCTTCAGTCTGAGATTCAGAGGTTCGGTCTAATCTGACAGTCAAATCTGATTTACTAGACCGAATCCGTAGAGGACAACCTTCAGATGAGCAGTTGCAGAAATGGAGACTGAAAGATGAAGCCAAGGGCAGGGTACTCTACACAGTGTCCGATGGTATTGTGATATACAGAGGTAGAATGTGGGTGCCTAGTGTTGATTCGATCAGAGAGGATATTCTAACAGAGGCACATTCATATCCGTATTCCATACATCCAGGAGGTACCAAGATGTAAAAAGACTTGCAAATCTTGTATTGGTGGCCAGGTATGAAGAGAGACATCCGTCGATTTGTGTCCGAATGTCGAACTTGTCAGCAGGTGAAGGCAGAGCATCAGAGGCCAGCAGGGAATGATTAAACCACTTCCTATCCCCAAGTGGAAATGGGAGAATATCACCATGGACTTTGTTGTTCGCTTGCCGAGATCAGTTAGAGGATCCAATGCCATTTGGGTTATAGTGGATCAACTCACTAAGTCGGCGCACTTCTTGCCAGTGAAGACGACTTTCTCCATGACGCAGTATGCGGAGCTTTATATCAGGGAGATAGTTCGATTGCATGGGATACCAGTTTCTATTGTGTCCGACAGGGGCATGAGGTTTACATCGTCCTTCTGGAAGAGTCTACATGCAGCCATGGGGACGAAGTTGCTTTTCAGTATAGCTTTTCACCCGCAGATAGATGGCCAGTCAGAGCGAGTGATTCAAATTTTTGAGGATTTATTGCGAGCCTAGTCAAAGCTACCACTAGTGGAGTTTATCCTACAACAACAGTTTCCAATCATCTATAGGTATGGCTCTCTACGAGGCATTGTATGGAAGGAAGTGTAGATCGCCGATTCATTGGGACGAAGTCGGTGAAAGAGCAGAACTTGGTCCAGAGATTGTTCAGCAGACTGCAGATGTGATGGTCAAGATTTGAGATAGGATGAAGACCGCCCAGATTCACCAAAAGAGTTATGCTGACAAGAGGAGAAGGGATCTAGAGTTTACCGTAGGTGATCACGTTTTTGTTAAGATAGTACCAATGAAGGGTGTTATGAGATTTGGGAAAAGAGGCAAGGTGAGTCCGAGGTTTATTGAACCATTTGAAATTCTTGACAGAGTTGGGACACTAGCTTATCGTGTAGCCTTACCGCCGTATCTTGCCGACTGTACACAATGTGTTCCATGTCTCAATGCTGAGGAAGTAACTAGCTAATCCTTCGCATGTTTTGAGCTACGAACCGTTGTAGCTTGCTCCAGACCTGTCATATGAGGAAAGACCAGTCCAAATCCTAGATAGACAGGAGCGCAGACTTCGGAACAAGGTGACCAAGTTGGTCAAAGTCCGGTGGCTGAACTAATCAGTGGAGGAAGCTACTTGGGAGACCGAGGCAGATATGAGGAACCGCTATCCAGAATTGTTTGGTAAGATTTAATTTCGAGGACAAAATTTATATAAGTGGGGGAGGAACTGTAGGGCCCAAAATCAGTACACGTAAAATCAATGCATTTATTTAATTGTTAAATCATTTATTTAAATTTAAAATGATTTTTTTTAGTGATGCATGATTTATTTAATTTCCATTATTTTAATGTTTTTGTGATGCACGTTAAAATGTTTTCTTGAGTTTCATGTTTCAGGCGAATAATCGATGCGGGATCGAGGAGAAGAGACCGAGGACGATATTTGGTAATTTTAAAACGTGGTATTTTATTTTTATGTTAGGAATGGGGCATTTTAAATAATTTGTTAAGTTTCAGCATTTTTAAAGCCTAAATTATTTATTTAGAAATTTTAGAGTTTTAAAACTTTTAAATTTTAGCAAGTGTGTACTTTGTTTTTTTTATTGAGGGATTCTAGTAAAGTTAGTGCTTGATTTAACATTAATTTGTGGTTAATTTTTAATTAAGCAATTTTATACCCCTTAATTATGTTAAAACACACTCACACACACACTCACACATATAATTACACGTTAAACACACCACACACACTTTTATTTTTCAGATTTCAGAAATTAGTTTTGAGTGGAACTTAGGGTTCTTGGTGAGTGAAGCAGCCGCCCCCTTCTCTATATTGTCCAGCAAGTTTTTGTGAGTTTCCTTCAAGGAAAATCGCGCCACGCTCGTCCCGGTTCAACCTCGCATATTTCCCCGCGTCGGTATCGTCGTTTCGGTACCTTTAATTATCAAAAGGCATGTATAATCTGTCATTTCTGCATCGATCTCGTTATATTACATTTTGTGATGTTGATTATGTATGAAAACATGTGTATGTTATGTGGAAGTTTGAGCATAAAATTGTCAAATCGATTTTTGAATGTTTTTAGATCTGAAATTTCGTTTTTCACTGTATTTTGAATTTTTGCGATTTTTTGGTCGCGATTTTGAGAAAACTTTTAACATAAAAATCATAGAACTTTTTGATACCTTCGATTTGATATAAAATTCGAATTATTTGGATAAATATTGAGTGAGTTATGGTGTTTTTCGTGGGACTACTCAAACTGCATTTTCTGGAAAAATATTGTATTGATGTATTCTTGAATTTTTTGAGTTGCAGGCTTCGTTGGGAACCGTTGGTGGATCTCTGCTGCGTTTAGGTATTGTGAGTATGACATTGGGTTGAATTATGGTGCTTAGCCTTGAGTCGGTAGGCACTTGGTTGCATTAGAAGTCGTAGGAAGTATTTTGGTCTCAAAATTCATGTTTACGAATTTTCTTGCGTAGTTGTTGTGCAGTCGTTGTCTTGGGGACATTTGTTTGTGTTGAATTCTTGTCATAGCGTCCTAAGAGGAGTCTCGTTGCATCGATTGAGTCGTTGGAGCATGAATTTTAAAATTGCATCAAAATGTGTTATTTTGGGTTGGTTGTGCGCAGGATTAGCGCCGCAGCGCTTGCCAGGGAGCGCCGCAGCGCCCGATCTACGCAAGCCAGGCGCCGCGGCGCTGTCCTTGTGGCGCCGCAGCGCTGGCCTTCGGCATTGCTTAGCACCGCGGTGCTAGTGGCGCTAGGCAGCGCCGCAGCGCAGCACTGTCCAGCGCCTAGGCGCTCGTTCATGACTTTGTAAAACATTATTTAGGGCTCATATCTACTATGTTTTGGGAAATGTTCACACATCATTTTAGGAGTTGTTTCGGGGGTTGATGTCATGGTTTAGCACGACGATTAAACGAAGTCAAGTCCCGAGAGATTTAGAACGTCTTAAGGAAATTTGTCATTTTTGGGTGAGAGCATGACAGTAAGTCTAAGTTATGCAAGTTAAGTATTCGAACTCATGTTAGTATGTTGCAGCAGTGGCCCCAAGGGAGATCCAACGAATCCCTCAACGCCAAGTAAGTGTGTTCGACGTGCAAAACAAAATATTTTAAGTATTTGAGGTATGCTAAATGTCTTGTGACCAAATTATGAATGGGTTTGGAAGTCTGTGAACGTGGCCGATGACCTCTCCACCCCGATAAAGCATGAACGGGTTTAGATCATGATTGAAAAGTTTTAAAGCATGAATGGGGACCAATCAACCAGTTAAAGTATGAATGGGGATCTCATGTATGTGGCAGTGGATTCGTCCCTGTCAGCCCAGCACTGTGGTTTAGCCTGATCAGGAAATTTATGTTATGGGTCACTTGCTTTGAAATATGCCTCTACGCAAAATGATGAAGTTATGTATGTTCAAGTATGCAAGCATGTTTAAGATAAGTTTTATGACAAAGGTACATCTATGTATGTATGTACGTATGTTCAAGCTTTTGATATGCAAGTTTAAGTTTCAGTATGTACTTCCTATTTTAAAGTTGCTTGTGATTTTATTACGTATTACTTGTTACTTCTAGTTTATACGTGTTGAGTCTTTAGACTCACTAGACTTGATCGATGCAGGTGAGGATGATTTCAAGGAGACTATGGATGAGGACCAAGGAGCTGGCTTGGACTGAGCAGGGAGCTAGACCCGAGGACTGCCCAAGTTTTTAAGTTTTTATGAAATGTCGAATACTCTAATTTGACGCTACTAGATTTCAAACAAATACTTTTGTCAAACTTTTATTTTGATCTTTTGTTGCAACCACTTTTGGGACGTACTGTTACGTTATCGAATTTCAAATTTGATTAGTCTTTTAAGAAAATTTTTAATTTTTTCGCAAATTTTAAGTAATAAAAGTACGGTACGTCACAGATATCTTCTGGAAACAGAAGAAGGGGAGACGTAGAAGATTTTATCTTTGAACTTCCATAAACAACAATTGTCTACTGCCTACTGTTTTATTATATTTCACCGTTCTCCATTGGAACGTTTCCGCACTATTTATTGTGATCTGGTGGATTTACTTTCAAAAAAGAATAGCTATAATCTCTAACAGGATTCTAGCACCCTTTGCAAAAACGAGCGCCAAAGGAAAGAGTTTATTCACCCCCCTCTAAACTCTATTTCGATCCCCAACAATGATCTATATATATTTGTAACTTGGAATTAAATTGAGATAATAAAATATTTATTTAAATTTTAGGATTTAATATAATATAAGGGTCTTTGGTTAAAACATAAGGTAAAAAGATGAACCAGGAAATGGTAAACACAATGTTCGAGTTTAACCAAGAAATAATAAATTCATATTGTAGTCCTTTAGCCTGCTTAGCCGAGAAATGACGTTTAAGGTGTTTATGGGTGATTTTTTATGAATTTATGTTTCTGAGGTGGACCTCGGTAAAATCTTTTGTTGTTTAATTTCTTTGGTATATCTTTAATAAATCCTTTTATGTTTTGTAAAAATTTCAAATAAAAACCTTATATTCATTATTATTCTGGAATTTAAATGTCTCATTTTCTTAGCTTAGTTTGAGTTGAAGATGTTATATAGGCTAGAAACCTATAACCTCCATGTGTGTGAAAGCCACTAAGAAAAAATTTGGTAAAAAACAACGCCACATATCAGATTCAATTTTATTCCAAGCCTCAGATGGATATAATTATTATAATATAAATTTATTTTTATAAATTACAAAAATAAAATATGTATTTAATTGAATTTAATAATAATATTCGACTTAAAAAAAAAATTTATTAAATGGTAAAATCAGCTTTACAACTTGATAATCTACCAATTAAAATGTTTTCGATAGTTTATGTATCAATTTGACAATTAATCAATATTTCAATGTACAAAAGTGAATTGTAATCTTTTTAAAATTGAAATGGTAAATAGTAGGAGATAAAATTAAATGTGAAGAAAAATTTAGTTATATAATTGGATGGTTAGAAGGTACTTTCAACAATATATATTATTATTATATTATGAAACTTGAAAACATATATACTAAAATTTTTTGTTGTAACAGTGTGGGGACCCGGACGCTAATCATTTTTTTAATCGTCATTGGGATAATAGGATCAATTTAATTAATCTGGGTCTAAATTTTTTTTTTATACAAATGCGGAACGTAATGGAATTCATCAAATATACATATCAGTATATAAAAGTACGAATCTAGTACAATATACATTTATCGAAAACTAAGGTTCAACACTAAACATCAAGTGTCCAAAACCCTATCAACATCAAAGTCCGAAGTCTCCACTCTAATCACGATCTCTCCTCTTCATCTTGTCGACTCTGATCCTGCCCCACCTGTTGCCATGCATACATACAAACACGACAACAGCCGTATAACTCCAGTGAGAATATAATCCAAGTATAAGCAATGTAAGCATGCAATCATATCCAACATATAAAAGCATGAAACAGATATCAATGAAATGTAATATAATCTGAAAACATGAATCGATATAAAACTGTAACTCAACTAGTGACTCGTCATCTCCGACTCAACTCACCTCAAATCTAGGGATCCCGGTTCCTGGACATTGATACATATATCGAATCTCAGCGATAGGAGTCGATCCACCCCCAAGCAATATCGATATAATTCAATAATCCAGTGTCTTGGCATATCCGCCACAGACTTGGCATATCCTGCCAAAGCTATCCTATGACATGTGCAATGGGCCAATAACAACTCAGTCACAATCTGGTCCTTCTGTCAATGACTCTCGCTCAATAGCTATAAGCTATTCTCTATTTTCTATAATTCAATAGATTAATCATATCAATGTCAAACAATTGCAAATATCAATGCAATAAATAAAAGTATGTGGTTTTAGGGAAACTAGAGTCCAATCTGACTCAAGTTAATCTCCCGGTTAACATTGATTTATACCTTTTTTTTTCCGGTTTTGAGGCTACGATCTCGAGTCCGAATCTTCTACACCAATTCTGAACATGCACAATTCGAACAACACCATATCAATCAAACAATTCAAAGTAAGATTTGGTTTGATCACAACTCAATCTATATCAATTCCGGCGACATAATGGCGCAAATTCGATATACCCGGTAACTCAAACATCAATAATCTCATACCAACAACTAAAAACATCACAATATCAACCACAACATAATAACATCTGCACCTACTAGGTTCGAACAGCATGCTGAATTTTCCAAACCAATTCATACGATGTCCGTTCTTCGATCCGATTACGGTTCTATACTCTCTATATACTCAAGAACACATATCAACAATTAAATCACAAATCCTCCAACATATAAATTTCGAAACATGCTGGAATTGATTGAAAATTACCTCCCCTTGAAGCTCTTAGGGTAAGGATCAAGAATCTATACTTGGATTAATAAGTTGATGGTTGGATGTTGCAAAATGAAGCTTTGAAGATAAGAAAACCATTAAGGAAGCTAGCCATGGATACTCTCGGTTTTTCCCATGCCAATTCTGAATTTTGAAGTGAACAATGACACGTTCAAGGGATGACCAAGACAAGTGTCCCACTCAATTTTCCATATTTTCACTTTAGTCCCTCAAATTTTCACTATTTGCGATTCGGCCCTCGCTCAATCTTTTAATTCAATTTCAATCCTAATTAATTACAAAAACCGTGGAATCTAATTCATCATTCCGAAATTCGTAAATTAAATAATCTCGGATTAAAGTGATATAATCTCGGGCCTTACAATTCTCCCCCTCTGAGACATGATTTCGTCCTCGAAATCTCAAGCAATCATATGACAGGCAATTAAATCAGAAATAACAGAAACTGAAATAGTAAACTCACATCAGTGGAATAACTCTGGGAATTCCTGTCTAACATCTGATTTAGTCTCCCAAGTAGCTTCTTCAATACCATGACGAGTCCATTAGACTTTCACAAGTGGGACGGTCTTCTTTCTGAGTTGCTTTTCTTTACGATCAATAATCTGAACCGGTTTCTCAATATAACTCAGAGACTCATCAAGCTCAGCCTCGTCTGGCTGGATAATATGGGAATCATCGGGGAGATATTTCCGTAACATAGATACATGAAAGACATCATGTATTCCAGATAGAGAAGGCGGTAATGCGAGTTGATAGGCACAATCTCCTACCTTCTCGAGAATGTCTTATGGCCCAATAACGTGGAGACAGCTTCCCTTTCTTGCAAAATCTGACAACTCTTCTGAAAGGTGAAATCTTCAGGAATACTCGGTCTCCTACCTCAAATACCAACGGTCTGCGTCGAACATCGGCATATTTGGCCTGTCTATCCTGAGCTGTCTTCATTCTATTCTGAATCAGCTTCACTTTCTCAATCATATCTCTGATCATATCAGGTCCAATCTCAGGTACCTCAGAGATATCGTCCCAATACAGAGGGGATCTACACTTCTTTCCGTACAACGCTTCAAATGGGGCCATCTCAATACTCGTCTGATAGCTGTTGTTGTATGAAAACTCACATAATGGCAAAGAATCCTGCCAACCAGTGCCAAAGTCTAGCACTACAGCTCTCAGCATATCTTCCAATGTCTGGATAGTCCGCTTTGATTGTCTGTCTGTCTGTGGATGAAATGCGGTACTCAGATGTAACTTCGTACCTAGAGCCTGTTGTAAAATCTGCCAAAAGTGCGAAGTAAATCGAGGATAATGGTCTGATACAATCGACTTCGGCACTCCGTGCAATCTGACCACCTCTCTGACATAAATCTCAGCCATCTGGTCATATCTGTATGTCATCCTGTATGGAATAAAGCATGCTGATTTGGTCAATCTATCAATCACGACCCAAATTGTATCACCACCACGGGAGGATCTCGGTAACTGCGTCACAAAATCCATGGAAATGTGATCCCATTTCCATTCAGGAATCGACAAACTGTGCCGTAGACCTCCTGGTTTCTTCCTCTCAGCTTTGACCTATTGGCAATTGAGACACTTTGACACAAATTCAGTAACATCAGATTTCATCTGTTTCCACCAATACTGTGTCTTCAAATCATTGTACATCTTTCTGCCACCAGGATGAATGCCAAAACGACTGCTGTGCGCTTCTGTCAATATCTGCTGTCTCAACTCTGAAACATTCGGCACAACAATACGATTATTCACATACAGTACATCATCATGTACCTGATACTCTGACTGATGACCCGCTCTGACCATCGATATCGAATGTTGTACGTTCGGATCAACTTCTTGAGCCGCTTTAATTCTCAAAATTAGCTCTGGTTCAGCTTGAATAGCATATAATCTCCACGGTTGGCAATCTGTCTCAAATGCTAATCCAGACAAACAGCAATTCTCTATCAAATTCGAAACACCTATCGTCGATAAGGATAAAGAACATACCTTTCGACTCAATGCATCCGTTGCTGCATTGGATTTCCCCGGATAGTATTTGATTTCACAATCAAAATCTTTCAGCAAATCAAGCCATCTACGCTGTCTCATGCTCAATTCTGATTGCGAAAACAGATACTTCAAGCTTTTGTGATCAGAATAAATTTCAAATTTCTCACCGTAGAGGTAATGTCGCCATATCTTCAATGCAAAGACAATGGCCGCCAATTCAAGATCATGAATTGGGTAGCGAGACTCATGTGGCTTCAGCTGTCTCGAGACATAAGCAATGACGTGTCCTTGCTACATCAACACACAACCCAAACCTCTGTGGGAAGCATCACAATAAACTACAAAATTACCAGTACCTGAAGGGATCGTCAATATAGGCGCACTGGTCAATCTCTTCTTCAATTCCAGAAAACTTGACTCACAAGCTTCTGACCAAACAAATGGAGCATTCTTCTGAGTCAACTGCGTAATAGGTCTAGCAATGCTGGAAAAATCTTTAATGAATCGTCGATAATATCCTGCTAAACCCATAAAGCTGCGTATCTCGGGCACAGATGTCGGTCTAGGCCAACTGATCACGGCCTCGACTTTACTAGGATCAACAGAAATCCCATCACCAGATATGATGTGACACAGAAATACAACCTGTCTCAACCAGAATTCACATTTCGACAGTTTTGCATAAAGTTTCTCAGTCCTCAGAATCCTCAATACAGTCCTCAAATGTTCAGAATGCTCAATCATATTCTTTGAATAAATCAAAATATCATCAATGAATATAATCACAAACTCATCAAGGTATTTCTGAAACACACGGTTCATCAGACCCATAAAAACAGCTGGAGTATTCGTAAGACCAAATGGCATAACAATAAACTCATAGCTAGTCCATACCTTATTCTGAACGCAGTCTTCGAGATATCAGAATCTCTGACTCTCACCTGATGATATCCAGATCTCAGATCGATCTTGGAATAGACAGATGATCCCTGCAACTGATCAAACAAATCATAAATGCGAGGCAATGGATATTTATTCTTTACCTGTAATGCCCCGAAAAATTTAAAGGTCCACGCGAATCACATTCATGCAACTATTAAATTCTCCTGTATTTTTATTAAATGTTTTAATTGCATTAATTAATTATGTTGTGCATATTTGTATGTTTAAATTATATTTTATACATGGTTGCATTAAAATGTATTTTTAAAGGTTATTCGAGTTGCGATCGAGGAACGGAGACCGAGGGCTGAAAAATGGAAAATGATTTTATTAAATAATTGTTTTTAATTATTTAAAATATGATTGTGGGTTTTTCTTATTTTTGAAAATAAGGGGTTTTTGTTAGCGGACAAGTTACGGTGGCCAGAAGCGCAACGGAAGTCAAAAATTTTTAATTTTAAGCTCAAATTTTCGGCCACCATGTTTGTGTGCAACATTTACATTCAAACACCATAAAACATTCATAGGGTGTTAGAAAGTTTTACCTATCAACCTCTTGAGGTTGATGAATGGCCCCAACTTTGTTGTAAACAACAAAGCTCTTCAAGGTAGGCAAGTCTACAAGCTCCTCCTCCCTTTCCTTCAAAATAAGGCCCACCACTAACTAGGTAAACCCCCTCAAATTTTGCACTAGAAAATTTGAGGATTTATCAAAGAGAAGACTTTTTATTCTCCAACACTTTTAAGAACAAAATGAAGAAAAATATTGAGAGGATTTTTTTGAGTGAATTTTTCAGCCAAGTGAGATGCTTGAATGGAGGAGTGAAGTCTAGTCTTGGTTGTGGGAAAAGTTGGGACCAAAAAGTTGCATGCTTTCCAATTTTTTTTTTTTTTTAATCAAAAGTATTCACAACCTCTTCACCTCCCAAGCATGCAAACCCTAAAGGGCTTGTAACAAATTACAAGGGCCCATGGACATTTTGTATTTAATTGTCTCAAACATTTTGAGTCCAATTGAATTTTACTTGATTTTATTCAAGCCCACTAGTTTAAATAGGTAAGCGGTGAATCCCCGACTACAATGCATCGACTCCTATATGTTTCGCCGTAACAGCCAACCTTGCCACCTGATGACCCCATAAGAGTCGGTAAACAAGTCAAAGTGAAACGCTAGCACATAGAGTCTCAATGTTGTCCCGGGTCATAAGGACTAATGATTTACAACCATAAACTAGGACGTTTTCACTCGATAAGTGAGAACCACTTGGAAAGTCCTTTATGGAGGGTTGTTCAGTGCACTCTACCAGGAGCACCTATCTGCATGCTCGGACATCACAATGTCCCCTACCAATGAAACATGGTACTCACATCGCAGATACTAGTCTCTAACTCGAGCGGCCTATATCCTTCTTATTGGCGGCTGAATCGACTAGGAACCATTTAGTAGAATATACAGTTTTCCAAATATGAGTTTCATGATACTCATCATATGAGCATCTCATATTCTTTCTACTATTTGTATATTCAAGGACTTTATCTATGCAACTATCATGGGTATAAAGATAAAGATGCGCCAATATAATAAATTCAAATATTATTAAAATAAAGATCGTTTATACATAGAGTTTTATCGTGAACACTTCGGCCAACACTTGGCTCGACGTGCACCTACTCTAACAATCTCCCACTTGCACTAGAGCCAATTACCCATATATTTCAAACCCATTGATTCGCGATGCTTCTCGAATGATGGTCCTGGTAAAGGCTTAGTTAGTGGATCAGCAACATTATCTGCGGAGCCGACTTTGTCGATCGACACTTCTCCTCGTTCCACAATCTCTCGGAGGATGTGGTACTTTCTCATTACATGTTTGGACTTCTGATGAGACCTTGGCTCCTTCGCCTGAGCTATGGCTCCCGTGTTGTCACACATCACCGAGATAGGAGCAACTCCATTAGGAATGACGCCCAACTCTTGGACGAAATTCCTAATCCAAGCAGCCTCCTTTGCTGCAGCCGATGCAGCAATGTATTCTGCCTCAGTGGTGGAATCCGCAGTACTGTCTTGCTTGGAACTCTTCCAAGAGACAGCACCACCATTGAGCATGAATATGAATCCGGAGGTTGACTTCGAGTCATCGATATCGCTTTGGAAGCTAGAGTCGGTATAGCCTTCCAATTTCAGTTCTCCATCCCCATAGATCAAGAACAACTTATTGGTCCTTCTCAAATACTTGAGGATGTCTTTCACAGCTTTCCAGTGTGGAAGACCAGGGTTGGATTGATATCTACTCACTAAACTTAGTGCAAATGCCACGTCAGGACGTGTAGATATCATCCCATACATGATACTACCAATAGCCGAAGCATACGGAATTCGTGTCATCGCCGCTATCTCTGCATCAGTCTTGGGAGACATAGACTTGGATAGGGACACGCCATGACACATTGGTAGATGTCCTCTCTTGGACTCATCTATCGAGAACCGCTTCACGATGGTATCAATGTATGTGGACTGGGTGAGATCAAGCAATCTTCTTGATCTATCTCTATAGATCTGTATTCCCAATACAAATGATGCTTCACCCAAGTCCTGCATCGAGAACTTACTTGCTAACCATATCTTAGTTGATTGCAACATTCCTACATCATTCCCAATGAGAAGAATGTCATCAACATAAAGAACAAGGAGTGTCACAGCACTCCCACTGACCTTCTTATACACACAGGGTTCCTCAGGATTCTTAGTAAAACCAAACTCTTTGATTGTACTATCGAATCTGAGGTTCCAACTCCTAGATGCCTGCTTAAGACCATAAATAGATCTTTGAAGTTTGCATACCATATGCTCACTTCCGATAGATGTAAACCCTTCAGGTTGTGACATGTAAATCTCTTCCTTAATGTCCCCATTAAGCAAGGCAGTCTTGACATCCATCTGCCATATCTCATAGTCATACCATGCAGCTATGGCTAGCAAAATCCTAATGGACTTGAACATTGCAACTGGAGAAAAGGTTTCCTCATAGTCAACACCTTGCCTTTGAGTATACCCTTTTGCTACCAATCACGCCTTGAAGGTCAATACCTTCCCATCCGCCCCAAGTTTCCTCTTGTAAATCCATTTACACCCTATGGGAACAGTTCCCTCAGGTGGATCCACAAGATTACACACTTGGTTCGAATGCATGGAACTCATCTCAGATTCCATTGCTTCAAGCCATTTGGATGAATCGGCATCAGATAATGCTTCCTTGAAGGTCCTTGGATCACATCCAAGGTTAGGCTCATCATGGCCCTCTTCAAGAAGCAGACCATACCTCATAGGTGGTCTCGAGACTCTCTCGGATCTTCTAGGAGCTTGTATCTCCTCACTTAGCTCATTGGGTGTGGGTTCAACAACTGTGGGTGTCTCTCGAACCTCTTCGAGTTCTATCATCTCGCCTTTTCTATCCAATAGAAATTTTTTTTCCAAAAAGGTTGCATTCCTAGAAACAAACACCTTTGTTTCTTAGGGATGATAGAAATAATATCCAACGGAATTCCTTGGATATCCCACAAAGTAGCATAAAATGGATCGACTATCCAATTTATCTCCCACTGCCTGCTTCACATAAGCAGGACACCCACATATTCTAAGATAAGAATACTTGGGAGGCTTACCCATCCATATCTCATATGGAGTCTTGTCAACTGCCTTTGTATGGACATTGTTCAACAACAGTGCCGCTGTTTCAAGTGCATATCCCCAAAAGGATGGCGGCAACTCCGTGAACCCCATCATAGACCGAACCATGTCCATCAAAGTCCGGTTACGACGCTCCGAAACACCATTCAACTGCGGTGTAGCGGGCGGAGTCCACTGCGAGAGAATCCCATTCTCCCTAAGATACTCTTGGAACTCGGCACTCAAGTACTCACCACCTCGATCCGATCGAAGTGCCTTGATGCTTCGTCCCAATTGCTTTTCTACTTCACTTCTGAATTCTTTGAACCTTTCAAAGGCTTCAGACTTGTATTTCATCAAATACACATACCCATACCTCGAAAAGTCATCGGTAAAGGTGATGAAGTAGGCATGTCCATGCTTAGTGGTGATGCTAAGCGGACCGCACACATCAGTATGGATCAAATCCAATAACCCTTTGGCTCGCTCCGCATGGCCCTTAAAGGGAATTTTGGTCATCTTTCCTTTTAGACAGGATTCACAAGTCGTGAGAGCATTAATATCGGACATATCAAACATGCCAACTCCCACTAGCTTGTTCATCCTTCTTAAGGAAATATGTCCTAATCGAGCATGCCATAATTGTGCCGAATTAAGAGTATCTTGTTTGCGCTTATTTGTTGTTGTTATTGCTTGGACATTGTTAAGTGGAATATCTTTCAATTTTAAGGTGTAGAGATTGTTTTCAAGTTCTCCGGTACCAACTAAACATTCATTCTTATAAATATTGCAAACACCTTTGCTAAATAAACAAGAAAATCCATCAATATCAAGCATAGGAATGGAAATAATGTTTTTAATCAAGTCTGGTACGAACAAAACATCTCTCAAAACAAAATTAAAATCATTGTTCAAATGTAAATAAACATCTCCCACAGCCTTGGCAGCAACCCTTGCTCCATTGCCCATCCTCAAGAAGGTCTCACCTTCCCTGAGCTTCCTACTTCTTTCCATCACCTGCAAATCATTACAGAGATGTGAGCCACAGCCGGTATCCAATACCCAAGAAGTAGAGTTAATGGAGATATTTACTTCAATGTAGAACATACCTTTGCCAGAACCCTTCTGGGCAAGATATTCCATGCAGTTACGCCTCCAATGTCCAGGCTTCTTGCAGTGATGACAGATGTCAACTGTCTTCTCAGCCTTGGCTGGCGCGGCTGCCACAACGGGACCCGGAGTTTGCCTCTTCAAGGGCACGCTCTTCTTGGGACGTTGGAAAGAACGCTTCTTTCCCTTCCCATGTGGATCGTTCTTTGTGCCAGATGAAGAACCCACATAAAGAGCCAGCTTCTCCTTTTTGTAGTGGACTCAAAAGTCACAAGCATGTTCACCAACTCTTCAAGGCTTGGCTCAAGCTTGTTCATATTAAAGTTCACGATAAAAGGATCAAACGAGCTAGGCAACGACAGCAGCAGCACATCCGTGGTCAACTCCGAAGGCAAGATCAGATCCATGCTAACGAGCTTGTCCACGAGCCCAATCAACTTTAGGCCATGCTCATGGACCGAAGCCCCATCTCGCTTGCGTAAAGTGATGAGCTCCTTGACTGTGGCATGCCTTAGAGGCCGAGTCTGCTCACCAAAGAGCTCCTTGAGGTGCAAATGAATGTCAGCAGCATTCTTTGCATCCTCGAATTGCCTCTGCAGCCCATCGTTCATCGAAGCCTGCATATAACACCTTGCCTTCAAGTCATGGTCACATCATTCCTTGTAGGTCTGCAATTCCTCGGGAGTGCAGCTAGTCGGAGCCTCAACAAGGGGCGACTCAGTTAATGTATATGCGATCTTTTCCGAGTTTAGGACTATTTTCAGATTTCTTAGCCAAGTGAGATAGTTAGGTCCGGTTAACACATGTTTTTCGAGAATAGCGGAAAGCGGGTTGCGAATTGATGACATTGTCAAAGATTTGTACTGAAAAGTAAAACAGATAAAAGTTAATGACTATTTTAAAATATTTAATAAGATATAAAGTTTGGACTTTTACTTTATAAATTATCGCTCCCACTGTTTTGACATTTTCACTACCCTCTAGTGAAAAAGGGAAACACTTTCCTCAGAAGGTACGTAAGGTCCTAATTAGCGAATTGTGATCCCGAATAATATCAGCCAATCACAATTCCTAAAAGGTAGTTTCCAATTGCATCGCCATGCAACCCTCTACGTATACTTTTGTCTCACGTTTGATTAGGACCCAATAATATGACGTCGTTCATCTTTACGTGTCAAGCCTAACCCATCGATATTGAACCTTAATGGACGGTCGCCATGAGTTTCCTCAATAATATGAGCCGAAATCATGGGAGTTCCACGTAGTTCACATCACCATGTCAATGGATGTCACAGCTTTCCGGCACCCAGGGCCCCCCAATAATATGAGCCGAGCCCCGAGTACGGGCAGCGTTCATCATGCACCCATTGTCGATGGAAGACAAGGAAATTATAAACAAATTTATAATTCCCCTTTTCGGACTTGATATTAATTTTGAATCTTATTCAAAATGAGGGTTTTTAATTTTGAAAGGTCTCATCATTAATTTTATTTTAAAAGCTCGTCATGTTTGATCGTATGTTTGCCGCATTCATGCAACTTTGTTATTATCATAATAATAACGCACATACTCAATATTTATAACATATCATGCATATATTATAAACAGTAAACAAACAAGGATGATCAATCGCCCCAAAACTAATGGCCCGTGTGAGATAAACACGGGCCTAGGTCCAATCCTGGGGTAAATGCACGGGATGCAAATGCAACTATTACATTAGCCTCCAATATTTACATGTCTTCGATCTTCATAATCATCATGGCCACCATCTTCCAATCTTGATCATCCACTATTCTAATATTTACAAATAAATATCCATGGCACATAGGGATACATCTCATGGGGTGGGAACGGGCCATAAACCAAGCCCACTTTATAAATTGATAATTATTACAATCATTCAACACAAAATATCCTAGCATACACCTAGCAAATTGGGCTTGGGCTTTTGATCATCCTTCATGCATAATATCACATATCATACACCATCAATTAATTATCACAATAATTAATTGATCCAATATTATATATCTTGATCCAATCACTAACCGCCACAATTATAAATAAATTAACAAAGTATACAAACACCTTTGTCTACTTTCAAATTAATTTATTTATAATCGAATTTCTTGTAAATCACAATTTACTATAAATAATTAAAGTCCTACTTCAATTATTTATTTTATGAGAAAATATATGCAACAATTGTAAATTTAAACTTAAGGGCCCAAAACTCATTTTTCACCTAAAATACTTTGGCCCATTTAAATTTCACAAAATATGTTAGACATCCAATGGCCCAACAACTCAAGGCCCATGACACTAAGATTGTCAAAAACATTTTTGGAAACCCTAGTCGTCATCCCCGTCGCCGGATTCCGGCAACACCTAAAAAAAAATTATTTTTTTTATTTAAAAACTGGAAGTTTCGGGCAGCCCGAAGGCTGCCCCATTTGCTGCCCGAAATTCTCGGGCAGCCCGAGACTGCCCGAAAATTTTTTTTTTTGGGTTTCAAAAATTTCGGCCTTCATGTATACCTTGCAAAAATATTTCTCAAGCGGTTAGAAATCGATCTCAACATAATATTACGTAAATATTACACAAAAACCGTAACCTTAGCTCGGATACCACTTGTTAGCGGACCGGTTACGGTGGCCGGAAGCGCAACGGAAGTCAAAAATTTTTAATTTTAATCTCAAATTTTCGGCCACCATGTTTGTGTGCAACATTTACATTCAAACACCATAAAACATTCATAGGGTGTTAGAAAGTTTTACCTATCAACCTCTTGAGGTTGATGAATGGCTCCAACTTTGTTGTAAACAACAAAGCTCTTCAAGGTAGGCAAGTCTACAAGCTCCTCCTCCCTTTCCTTCAAAATAAGGCCCACCACTAACTAGGTAAACCCCCTCAAATTTTGCACTAGAAAAATTTGAGGATTTATCAAAGAGAAGACTTTTTATTCTCCAACACTTTTAAGAACAAAATGAAGAAAAATATTGAGAGGATTTTTTTGAGTGAATTTTTCGGCCAAGTGAGATGCTTGAATGGAGGAGTGAAGTCTAGTCTTGGTTGTGGGAAAAGTTGGGACCAAAAAGTTGCATGCTTTCCATTTTTTTTTTTTTTAATCAAAAGTATTCACAACCTCTTCACCTCCCAAGCATGCAAACCCTAAAGGGCTTGTAACAAATTACAAGGGCCCATGGACATTTTATATTTAATTGTCTCAAACATTTTGAGCTCAATTGTATTTTACTTGATTTTATTCAAGCCCACTAGTTTAAATAATTATCTCCATTTGGGCTCTACAAGGCCCAATGATATTTAATTAATTCAACACTTGAATTAATTTAATTATTTGGGCTCTACTAGGTCCACTAGTGTTTAATTAATTCAACACTTGAATTAATTTAATTTAGTCCACAACAATGTCTATGAAAATCACAATTTTCAAATACATTATTCACTTGGCCAAATTTTAATCTAGGAACACTTCCATAAATTAAAATTTATATTTCTCTCATAGAAGTCATACTTCTATTTTTCTTTACGCTTATAAACACATTTATAAGTCGTTCAACACATTGAACTATTTTACTTCTCATCGGGATTTACAAAGCTAGTACTTGTGTGGCCCTCAATGGTTCATTGATACGACTAGCCGTGGGTTCACATCTCCATTTGATTAGGACTAAACATGTCCTTATATGAGTTTATCCCAATTGCTCCATTCTTATTTATCAACCCCTTGATAATAAGAACGTCAGAACTCAAGTCTGATATTACCCAACCAATCATGTTAAACGCCTAGCAGTATCGCTTACATGATTCCCTAGGTATCAAATGATAGTGCCTGCAAGAACCATTCAATTATGGTTAGCGTACAGTACGGTCCCTTCAACTCATATATCCCGACCGATTGGACAACTATTGTTTTATCGAGAGTTGTCAATGAATCGATACTATGTGTCATGTCGTAGTTGCATCGATGGTGTAATCTATGAAACCCCTTTCATAATTACAACCATACTCTGATCAGAGATTTCAAACTACACGCACATGAAAACACATAGGATATCCATACCCGTAGGTAAGCGGTGAATCCCCGACTACAATGCATCGACTCCTATATGTTTCGCCGTAACACCCAACCTTGCCACCTGATAACCCCATAAGAGTCGGTAAACAAGTCGAAGTGAAACGCTAGCACATAGAGTCTCAATGTTGTCCCGGGTCATAAGGACTAATGATGTACAACCATAAACTAGGACGTTTCCACTCGATAAGTGAGAACCACTTGGAAAGTCTTTTATGGAGGGTTGTTCAGTGCACTCTACCGGGAGCACCTATCTGCATGCTCGGACATCACAATGTCCCCTACCAATGAAACATGGTACTCACATCGCAGATACTAGTCTCTAACTCGAGCGGCCTATATCCTTCTTATTGGCGGCTGAATCGACTAGGAACCATTTAGAATATACAGTATTCCAAATATGAGTTTCATGATACTCATCATATGAGCATCTCATATTCTTTCTACTATTTGTATATTCAAGGACTTTATCTATGCAACTAGCATGGGTATACAGATAAAGATGCGTCAATATAATAAATTCAAATATTATTAAAATAAACATCGTTTATACATAGAGTTTCATCGTGAACACTCGGCCAACACTTGGCTCGACGTGCACCTACTCTAACAGTTTTTAGGTGATTTTATACGTCGGGACGTAAATTTTATCGGTGTTGGATTTTTAGTAAAAATGCAAAATTTTTGGCAACCCGACTAATAAATTCACAAATTTATCTATACAAAACTATTATCATATTTTAATTAAATTCTAATTAAGTTTTAATGGGCCTAAATTATGCTTATTAGGCCTAAAGCCTTGTTAACAAGATATTTAACTATAAAATATGTAAACCCTCCCCCAAACCTATACACTTGCACGCCTCAAATTTCAGAATTTTTACACACCAATACACTTCAAACACGGCACACAACACACCAAAATTTGGAACAAGAAAATCGAGCAAAGCTTGAGGAGAATTCAAAGCCAAAGGTCTTGCCCCGTTCTTCGATTCGTCAACGATTTTTCGTGCGTTAAATACGCAAAGGCGCGCCATATTCTCCTTTTACTCATCATCACATCGTAATATGTTTTTATGCATGAAAATTATGGAAAAACAAGATGCACTTTTATTATTTTCGTTTTTGTGCTTCATCATGAATTTGAAAGCTTGTTAATTAATCCAAAATCATGTTTATATGATGTTTAAGGGGCTGTCATGAATTAGGATATGATTAAGCAGGTTTATACAATAGTTTAGGGGTCCTAGAACACCCCAAAATAGCTGCACAAGAAATACAAATTAGCTGGAACCGTGGGCAGCGAGAAGGAACGTGAGTTGTGTTTGTTGTTCAATTCAAGAACTCGGTGGCTTTGCATGGGACTTGGGGGCTTGGCCAGGGCTGGCTGGGGCTCAAGTAGGGTCAGGGTAGAGGGCCTGGTAGAGACCTAGGGGGCTAGGGCTCGCGCTAAGCAGGTTGGAAGAGTCCCTGCGTGAAGGGACTCTTCACGCGCAGGAATCTGGGGTGGCCAAGAGTTCTAGGGGTTATGGCTCGGTTTGGGGCTGGGCTAGGTGGTCCACCAGGGTCCTAGGATGATGGGCATTGGTCAGGCTAGGGGCTGGAGTGGTGGGCTGGCTGTTGGCTCGAGAGAAAACAAGAAACGTGAGGGAGGCATGTGCTGTGCAAGAAGTGCTGTCATGGGCAGTGCTTGGGGCGCGAGTTGAGGGACTTGGGTTGGTCTGGATATGGCCTGGGCGTGATCCAGAGAAGGTTAGGGACAGGTGGGCTCGGTGGTGGCTCGGCTGGGAGAGCCCTAGTTGGGTTAGGAGTCCTAGACATGCAAGGAAGCACACTCACACACACGTACAGAACATGGGTCGAGTTCCAGCACGTTTTTGGAGCGGGCCAGGGCATGTTCTACGGGCTGGGCTTGCAAAATAGGGTCCCTAGGTGAGTTGGCTATGTTTTGGTTCAAGGTGGCTCGGGCGTGGCTCGAGTAAATTAGGAGATGGCTCGGTGTGTTCGATAAGGTGTCGAAAACGAAAATTAAAGAACTTAAAGTAAATCCATGGGTCAAGGAGGGTGGTTCATGACTTGGAAGGGTAGAATAAATCATAAAAAGGTTATGTTTAAAATTTGGGATCAAAATAACGAGTTTTGGATTTATTCGGGATTTAATCGCCGCACGAAACGCTAATTAACGAGTTAATTGAAACGCTTAGTTCTAAGCTTTATAAAATTATGAAAAATTATATTTAAGCTTAAATAATTATTATAAGTCTAAGTTTTTGATTTGGGAATTTTATATTAAGGTTTGGTTTAATTCGGGATTAAAACGCTTTAATATGTTATATTTAAAAATTAAATTAAAAGTCCTCGATTTAGGCTAAATAAAATTATGAGAAAATTCATGTAGGCTTAAATAATTATTTGGGACATGTTAGAGTCAATGAATTCAAGAAAATGTCAAAAACGGGAAATTTTACGTCCAGGGGTAAAACGGTCTTTTTACACCTAAAAATTAGTAAACGTCATGGCAGTGCCCTGAATACTGTTTTATGTGCTAATATGATTATTTTCAATGGTTATGGATGTTGATTGAATTTTTTTTTGTTAAAATGTTATTTTTAAAACGTTTATGGATTTTATGGTTTAATTGGACATTTAAAAGACATGTTGCATGCTTGGTTTAAAAGAAAAAAACGTTATATGCATGTTTAAAATTTATAAAGTGATGAGAATATGAAACGTTGAAGGAAGTGAAGTAATTGTGACTAATACGATGATATGTTGGAAATTTCGTGAGGGTTATGGTCCTAGTGGGAGCCCGACGATCGTGTTTCCTTGGATACGGACATGTAGATGTATACGATGATATGTTAATACGTAAGGCCAAGGCCCAGTTGACCGGTGAGAGTGTTGCTGGTGTCACCGCCGCCCAGTACTGTGGTTACATGTAGATGGATCCATCGCCCAACACGTAGACGTAGACGTAGATGAACACGAAAGTCACAATTAACGATCTGAATTCAACGAAAGGAAAAAAGAATACGTATATGTTGATGATAATATGAATATGAATATGTTGAGGATGATATGATTAAGTTTATGAAAATGTTTATGTTTAAAGTTTGTGCATCATTATGAAAATGTTTTTATTTAAGGATATCAAAGGAATTGAGTCATAGACATAGCAGATATCAAAGGAATTCTAGATCTAGAACCCTTACCATACAATTTCCACTAATCAGCCATATCAGGTCTGAATCTTACAATCTTGTGAAAACAATCAACTGTAGCTCTGTATTTGGTTAGCATATCGATACCAATAATGCAATCAAAGTCAGATAACCCAAGCACAATACAGCCTAACTCAATCTCATGCCCTTAATACTGTAATATAAAATTTCTCACAGAAGTCACTGATATCAAACCTTTCCCCAAAGAAGAAGAGACAGATACTACCGCAGAGAGGGACTCAACAGGCAATGCATGTATCAATGCAAATCTCTCAGAAATAAAAGTATGAGATGCACCAGTATCAATCAATACATATGCCGGATAACCAGAAATAAAACAGTTACCTGCAACAACATCATCGGGTGCATCCTGTGCCTGCTCCTCAGTCAAAGTGAACACTCTGGCCTGCTGTCTAGGAGGCTGGCTAACTGTCTGGCTCCCTCCTGGCCTCTGCTGTGACTGGGTCGATGGGGCTGGCTGGAATGAGTGCACTGCAGCTGGTGGTCGTCTACCAGTCTAAGCTACTGATCCAGATGACTCAGCACCCTGGAATTCCTGAGAACCTCTCTGCGGACAAACTCTAGCAAACTGTCCATGCTGTCCACATATACGACAACTGCCAGACACTCTTCGGCACTGCTCTATGGAATGTCTCCCTCCACAAGTGCTGCAATAAGCCCCGATATAACTCTGGCTCTGGGCAGTCTGTCTCGAGCCACTAGAACTGGATGAACTGCTTCCAGATCTCTTTAACTGTTTCCCCCTGGCTTTCAGCTGGTCTCTCCTTCAACTGCTACTGCCACTCGCAAATCTGGGAGGAGGCTGTGGAAACTGAGCTGAGGATGGTGGCTGTGGTCTCGGTGCTGGTGCGACATACGAAGCTCCTATCTGTCTAATTAGACCGACTTCGGCTCCCTTTGCTCTATTCAGTGCATCCGCAAAGTTGTTTGGTCGTCCAGTGTTTACCAATGTAAATATGTCAGGATTCAGGCCATTGATAAACTGATCAGCAATAGCTTCTTCATGCTCAGCCACGCAGTGAAGTAAATCGCAGTAGGGTAGAAAACTTAGCCACATACTCTTCAATGTTCAACTGACCCTGTCTCAAATTCTTAAATTCTTCCCCTTTGTCCTTTCTGTACGACATTGGAAAGAATCTTTGATAAAACTCAGTTCGGAACACTTTCCACGTAATCACTGTACCTCTATGCTCCAATGTCCTCTTCGTTGTAATCCACCAGTTCTTTGCAACGTCATGCAACTGGTGCCCTATCAGTTTCACTCTCCGCTCGTCTGTATAGTCCAATGAATCAAACAGCATCTCTATGTCATCTAGCCAACTCTCACAATCCACTGAAGTCTCAGTACCTTTCAGAGTCGGTCGATGGAAAGACTGAAATCTCTTCAGCAATGTTTCCATTGGAGTTGCTGTGACATCCATCGGAGGATTTGAGGTACTACCCTGTTCTGGGATTCGTCTGGGAGGCATATCTGATTATCAAAAGGGTTAGCAATCCAATAAAACAAATCGGTTTCAGTCAATTTCTGATCATCTTAACTCTGATCAATAATCGGTTCTGATTCATTTTCAATATACAGGTTTACCATATCAAATCAGATAATTCAGTAAACATGTAATATTGAAAGCAGTAAAACATGCTAGCAATCAAAAGCAGTAAAGAAAACTCAATCTACCCCGCTCACTATCTTCTATTCCAGTCTAAAGGATCTATCGCTCTGATACCACCTGTTATGGGGACCCGGACGCTAGTCATTTTCTTAATCGTCATTGGGATAATAGGATCAATTTAATTAATTTGAGTCTAAATTTTTTTTTATACAAATGCGGAACGTAATGGAATTCATCTAATATACATATCAGTATATAAAAGTACGAATCTAGTACAATATACAATTATCGAAAACTAAGGTTCAACACTAAACATCAAGTGTCCAAAACCCTATCAACATCAAAGTTCGAAGTCTCCACTCTAATCACGATCTCTCCTCTTCATCTTCTCGACCCTGATCCTGCCCCACCTGTTGCCATACACACATACAAACACGACAACAGCCGTATAACTCCGGTGAGAATATAATCCCAGCATAAGCAATGTAAGCATGCAATCATATCCAACATATAAAAGCATGAAACAGATATCAATGACATGTAATATAATCTGAAAACATGAATCGATATAAAACTGTAACTCAACTAGTGACTCGTCATCTCCGACTCAACTCACCTCTAATCTAGGGATCCCGGTTCCTGGACATTGATATATATATCGAATCTCAGCGATAGGAGTCGATCCACCCCTAAGCAATATCGATATAATTCAATAATCCAGTGTGTTGGCATATCCGCCACAGACTTGACACATCCTGCCAAAGCTATCCTATGACATGTGCAATGGGCCAATAACAACTCAGTCACAATCTGGCCCTTCTGTCAATGACTCTCGCTCAATAGCTATAAGCTATTCTCTATTTTCTATAATTCAATAGATTAATCATATCAATGTCAAACAATTGCAAATATCAATGCAATAAATAAAAGTATGTGGTTTTAGGGAAACTAGAGTCCAATCTTACTCAAGTTAATCTCCCGGTTAACATTGACTTATACTTTTTTTTTCCGGTTTTAAAGCTACGATCTCGAGTCCGAATCTTCTACACCAATTCTGAACATGCACAATTCGAACAACACCATATCAATCAAACAATTCAAAGTAAGATTTGGTTTGATCACAACTCAATCTATATCAATTCCGGCGGCATAATGGCGCAAATTCGATATACCCGGTAACTCAAACATCAATAATCTCATACCAACAACTAAAAACATCACAATATCAACCACCACATAATAACATCTGCACCTACTAGGTTCGAACAGCATGCTGAATTTTCCAAACCAATTCATACGATGTCTGTTCTTCGATCCGATTACGGTTCTATACTCTCTATATACTCAAGAACACATATCAACAATTAAATCACAAATCCTCCAAAATCTAAATTTCGAAACATGCTAGAATTGGATGAAAATTACCTCCCCTTGAAGCTCTTAAGGTAAGGATCAAGAATCTATACTTGGATTAATAAGTTGATGGTTGGATGTTGCAAAGCGTTGAAGATAAGAAAACCATTAAGGAAGCTAGCCATGGATACTCTCGGTTTTTCCCATGCCAATTTTGAATTTTGAAGTGAACAATGACACGTTCAAGGGATGACCAAGACAAGTGTCCCACTCAATTTTCCATATTTGCATTTTAGTTCCCTCAAATTTTAACTATTTGCAATTCGGCCCCTACTCAATCTTTTAATTCAATTTCAATCCTAATTAATTACAAAAACCGTGGAATCTGATTAATCATTCCAAAATTCGTAAATTAAATAATCTCGGCATTAAAGTGATATAATTTCGGAACCTTACAAATATTTCTGTTTGATGATAATTTACATTCACGTTTCCTACGCTTCATAAATATGTCATTCACTTCCTTTTGACATTTTATAATTTGACATTTGAAAAGTGATGTGAGTGTCAAATACATAAAATTTAGTAAAACTGAATGGAAATAACCCGCCTATATTTTTATTCAATGCCAAATTAACTTTATTCGATTCACTAAAGAAGTTTATTATTGTAAATTTATCAGATAAATATTTTTATAAAAATAATAATTAACTTTTCGTATGTTTCTAAAAAAATTTATAATCTAATAAACACCATTTTACCACCTAATATTTCATATTACACATTTTTTTTTCAATTTTTTTTTTCTCTTGTACTATTTAAATTTTAAAATAAATATCTTTCATTAAATTTTATTTTCTTAAAAAAACTACTCAATTCTTTATTTTTTATATGAACCACACATACATATCGCGTGAGCCACAAACTTAATATGACAATTAAATGTTGGCACGCTAGGGAAGTTTTTTTTGTATAATTCCAAAAATTTCATTTAACTACTCAACTTTATCATATTTTTTCCTTACACTTTCAATTTAAAAATTTACAAATTTTCATTTTAAAATTCCTAAAAAAACAACTACTAAAGTCTTCGATTCATTTTAAAAGCATGATCTTAAAAATTATTATCAATTAAATTTTTATTTGTCTAAATTTATTAAATCTATATTATATAATAATACATGAACCTCTCAGAATAATAATCACCTTGGTCATTTTATTGGATGGACAAAAATGTCCCTTCTTGTTAAGAAATAGTATTCCCAATAATTTTAGTGTATGACAAAAATAAGACAGCTCGAAAATAGCTTGCGGTTCATATATGAGATATGCATGAGTTCAACCGCCTGGCTCATCAGCTGGAATATCTTCCTAAACCAGCTAAAGCTCAAAGAAGTCTCAACCGCTTATTTCAGACCGCTAGCATATTCAGCTTGGACATTTATGATCATCGGAACCGGATCATTAAAGAGAACCATTTATTGCTCAAAGACATTCTCTGACCGGCTTAAATACATTCAAAGTATTACACCGCCTTGAAGTCAACATATACATACATCAGGTCCAAGAAAGATCTGCATTTATGTCTCTATCCCAGAAAAGGTAGACCAAGTATAGACTTCAAGTTCTGATGAAATAAGACAGTTACTATAAAAGGGAACTCCTCAGGAAATGCAGTTCAGAACTACGCTGAGCAGAAGGAACATTAAATGCTTTCAAGAAAGATCATTTAATGCTCATAAAGACGATAACAACACATCTGTTCAGTGGATCAGGTTAACGTTGCTGCATCCTTTCCGATCGTTAAGAAGATCGTGTATATCAACGGAGGAGTGTGCTAGCTAAGACTACCTTTTGATCAACAGCTAAAAATCTCGTTGCTAGTATACACAAAGATCTCAGAGGCATACATACTTCATCGCCCTTTCTGCACGCTTTAAACATCATTACATTCGATCTTCTAAGGATCAATTTCGTGCTACTCAAAACAAACTAATTGTTCATATCAGTAACCTTTTGGT
This sequence comes from Primulina tabacum, assembly GCF_025594145.1. Classification (NCBI taxonomy): domain Eukaryota; kingdom Viridiplantae; phylum Streptophyta; class Magnoliopsida; order Lamiales; family Gesneriaceae; genus Primulina; species Primulina tabacum. Next base: position 25,469,230 of record NC_134553.1, on the reverse strand, counting down.
TATTGGATTTATTTTCGGTATCTGGTGAACTTAAGTGTTCTTAAAACCCAGATGTGTAAAGTGATCAATAAGACTTCTAATAGGTAGTGTGATAATTCCTGTTTGGAGTGGACTGTTGCAAAAAGTTTGTAGAGTCCAAAGTCTTTTCGTGGAAACCTTCCTAAGAAGGAAGAAGAAGTGACGTAGGAGTATTCATTATCCGAACATCCATAAAAAATCTTGTGTCACTTTACTTATCGCAAGCATTTGATTTGTTTCAAATTGTTGAATTAGCTTGTTAACGTGTTCAAGTAACTATTGGAAATTGTGAACCGTCTTCCGCACTAAATAGTGGTTCACATTTCCAACCGATTGAGAAAAATTGTTTCAACCGCCTAAAAACGGTCGAAACCAACATTTTACAAAAGGAAATTTGAAAGATTTCATTCACCTCCCCTCTAAACTCTTTCTCGATCCTAACAAGTGGTATCAGAGCAGGGTTTTCTCAAACACTGATATCTTTTTGGACACTTATGGCTTCTTTAATAAAATTCCGATGTTCTCTAAAGAAGATTATAATGATTGGAAAATTCGTATGCAGGCACATCTAGCTGCCCAAGATGATGATATGTGGTATATTATCACTGATGGCCTGATGAAAATCTTGAAAGTTAATACAGCTGCCGCTACAATCGAAGGTGCTCCTCAGATGGTAGAAAAGCACATATCTGAATGGACAGCTGAAGACAAAAAGAAGGCAAATCTGGATAACGTTGCATAAGACATCCTCTACAAAACTCTGGACAAAAATATGTTTGCCAAAATCAAAACTTAAACTACTGCTAAGGAAATATAGGAAAAACTCACTCAACTATGTGAAGGCAACGATCAGACAAAAGAAAACAAGTTAACTGTCGCCATCCAGAAGTTTGATAATGCGAAAATGAAGCCAGGAGAAACTCTGGCATAATTTGATGAACGGTTCAGCGGTATTATCATCGAACTCATTTCATTAGGAAAAGATTATTCTAATCGTGAAATTGCCTTGAAAGTTATGCGAGCTCTTCCCAGAGAATGGGACGTAAAGACTATAGCAATGCGAGAATCCAAAGATCTAAACAAGCTGGACCTTCATGATCTCTTTGCCGACCTTAAAGCATATGAGTTCGAGCTTGGAATACGAACTGAAGAAGAACCATCCACCTCTCAACAAACGAAGGCATTGGCAGCTACCACAGTGACTCTTCCGGTCGAAGAGTCCACAAGTAAGAAATCAGCCGAGCAATTAAGAAATGAAGCCATGTCTTTATTTGTTAAATAATTCAGTAAATTCATGCGTAAGAATCAATAACAGATGAATAAACCTCACTTCAAAAAGGACCATACTGATGATGGTCAAGCTTGTTTTAACTGTGGAAAGAAAGGACACTTCATTGCAAAATGCAACAGGCCAAGAAAAGATGAAAAGAAATCAAGTGACAGAAGACGAGTTAAAGACAACAAAAGATTCATCAAAAAGAAGAGTCAGCGAGTCTTAGTTGCAGAAGAAGATAAAGGCAAATGGGCTGAATAAGAATATGAAAATTCTATCTCTGAAGAATCTTCAAGTGAAAGCAAAGATGAGAAAGTAGAATGTCTCATGGCCAAAGAAGATCAAGAATCTACCGATGAAATGGTATTTGACTTTAACTCTGATGAATTCACACGAGAAGATCTTGTCACCGCACTTCACGATATGGTAAATGAGTTTAAGAGGCTATCACGGCAGTCCAATGAAGCCAAAACAGAAAAACAAAACTTGAAAAACAACTTAACTATCTCTAGCTGTTCGCAGCAAAAAGAGCTTGATAGTTTGAGAGTAAAGTTAAGTCTGTTAACGGCTGAGAACGATGACCTGCGAAGATTGGAACGTTCCATGCTATGTTAAAAGAAAATAAACGGTTGATAAATACAATCAACACTTGGAACAAGTCCTCTATTTCTCTTAATATGATGCATTAAATGCAAAAACCGGTCGGAGACAGAACCAGACTAGGTTATGGCATTAATGAATGCAGCACCTCTGGAGGATCAACTTAACCGTTACTAGAGAAAGACAGTTTAAAACAAATTAAATTTGTCAGATCTAGTACGGTATATGCACATGATAAGACTGAAGATCAAGGTACTCAGAATGTAAATCTTGAAAACAACAGAAGGCAATGTGGCTTAGGATACATCGAAATTGAGAATGCTAAAACCAACCGATCATGGCTCAGACGCATGCCAAATACAACCGCTCACAACGGTTCAGGTTGGGCCAGCAGAAAGTCAGGGTCTACCGGAAAATCATTCAAAAACTAGATCTAACCATCACCACAATAGTCGACCTGTTCAAAAGAGGTATCGATTGAGTGACAATGACAGACGGTCTAAACAACCTACACCACTTGATTATGCTCACAACAGCACTTACTTTAGGACACATCATGAAAAATCCTTCAGGATAATTCAAGTGTGGATTCCTAAAAGAATAATAAACTCAGGACCCAAATAGAAAAGGGTACCAATATCTTATTTCAATAATGACAGGCAACAAAGAAAAAGGAGCTGGAAGAATCCATCTGGTTCCTAGATAGTGGTTGCTCTAGACACATACTGGAAACAAAGATCTTCTATCAGAAATAGTCAACTACAGAGGCCCAACCATCACATTTGGTGATAATTCTAAAGGTAGAGCTTTGGGTAAAGGTAAGATTATCCACGACAAAGTTAGTATTAAAGATGTACTTCTTGTAGAAATTCTATGTTATAACTTGATTAGCATAAGCCAACTATGTGACAAGGGTTACACCGTTGAGTTTCAAAAACTCTTATGCACTGTTAAAACCACTGCTGGTAATATCATGTTAACTGGTCATAGAGAGCAAAATATATATAAAGTCAAATGGAATGATGATGATCTTAATGTACCTACCTGCTTTATTGCCTTAAATGAAAATAAAAATTGGCTTTGGCATAAACGACTCAACCATCTCAACTTTAAATCCATTGCTACTATTAGCATACTTAAACCTGTATCTGGTTTGCCTAACATTGACTTTGCCAAAGATAGAATTTTGCAATGCTTGTCAACTAGGAAAACAAGTTCGCTCAACATTCAAAAGTAGAGGAAGAAACTCATCAGCAAGATGTCTGGAACTTCTTCATATGGATTTATTTGGGCCAATACCCGTAACGATCTTAGGGGAAAAGAAATACACTCTCGTAGTAATTGATGATTTATCCAGATTTACATGGGTAACATTTCTAAACTCCAAAGATCAAACCGCAGATCAACTAATCAAGCTGCTCAAAAGACTTCAGAATTAGAAAAGCGAAGCCATTGAATGAATCAGGAGCGACAGAGAAAATGAATTTCTAAACCAATTCCTATCATCCTATCTTGAAGATCATGGTATAAACCATGAACTATCAGCGGCTAGATCACCTCAACAAAACAGAGTTGCTGAAAGAAGAAACCGCACATTAAAGGAAGCACCTAGAACTATGCTAGCCGAATCTAGTATTTCACAAAGGTTTTGGGCAGAAGCTATTAACAAAGCCTGTTACACTCAAAACCGGTCCATGATCAACAAAAATCTTGAAAAGACTCCATATGAAATTTGGACCGGAAAGCAACCAGAAGTTGGATACTTTCGCATTTTTTGTTGTAAGTGTTTCATTCATATAAATGGCAAAACACATATCACTGCATTTGATGTAAAAGCTGACAATGGTATCTTTTTAGGATATTCAGCAGTGAGCAAAGCATACAGAATTTATAACCAAAGAACTCTCACTGTTGAAGAATCCATACATATTGTATTTGATGAATCTTCTATATGTCATGACAATAGTAGTAGCAGTATACATGATTTAATAAATAATCTTAATGCTACTAACCTTGAAACAAGCAGTGATGATGAGGTAGATTTGAGAAAAATAGGTGGAAAAATTGCAAAAGATAATCCAACCGTTCAAGAACAAACTCCACAGGTGAACGAACCGGAAGAAAATCAACAAATGCAAAACATACAAATAGAATAAGGAGCACTGGAACAAGAAGAAGAAATCATTCAACCAACTGAGCTAAATCCATATGGACCATATCTCCAGTGGAGAAAGGATCATCCACTCGAACTGGTCATCGGTAACCCGACTGCTCCTCTTAGAACTAGAAATCAAATGATAAATGAATTTATGCATGCTGCGTTTGTATCTCAGATAGAACCTAAGAAAATCAATGATGCACTACTTGACTCAAATTGGATAGAGGCCATGCAAGAGGAACTTAATAAGTTTGAAAGAAGTAAGGTTTGGCATCTAGTCCCTCGGCCCAATAATACTCATGTGATTGGAACAAGATGTGTGTTTAGGAATAAAATGGATGAAAATGGCTTAATTTTAAGAAACAAAGCTAGAATAGTAGCTCAAGGCTATAGACAAGAGGAGGGTATAGACTTTGATGAACCATTTGCCCCAGTAGCCAGGTTAGAAGCCATTAGAATATTTTTGGCATTTGCAGCATTTAAAGATTTAAAGTATATCAAATGGATGTTAAATCTGCATTCTTGAATGGATGTTAAATGAGGAAGTTCATGTAGGACAACCACCCGGCTTTGTTAATCACACTTACCCTGAGTATGTTTACAAACTTGACAAAGCACTATATGGACTAAAACAGGGCCCGAGAGCATGGTATGACACTTTAACAAAATTCTTGCTTGAGCACGGTTTCACAAACAGTTGATAAAACGCTGTTTAGATTCTCAAAAAATGATCATTCACTGTTTGTGCAAATATATGTGGATGATATTATTTTCGGATCAGCTAACCCTAAGCTATGTTAGAGATTCTCGAAGATGATGCAGGAGCAATTTGAGATGAGCATGATGGGCGAACAAATTACGGCTTGCAGTCCGAAAATGTTATATATATCAATCAAGCCAAATATACTCGAGATATGCTAAAGAAATTCGGCATGGAAAATTGCTCTCAAGCTTCCACCCCAATGAGTTCATCAATTAAACTGGATAAAGACGAAGGGGGAATCTCTGTGAACACAAAAATGTACAGAGGGTTAATTGGTTCTTTGCTACATTTGACTGCAAGTCGACTAGATATTATGCTTGCGGTTTGTTTATGCGTACTGGTTTCAAGCTAAACCTATGTAATCTCATTTTATTGCTTCTAAACGTATCCTTAAATATCTTAAAGGTACTGCTAATGTGGGTCTTTGGTATCCCAAAGATTCAAGTCTCAATCTTGTAGGATACTCAGACGCAGATTATGCTGGTTGCAAAGTCGACAGAAAAAGCATGAACGGTTCATGTCAGTTCTTGGGCGAAAGACTAATATCATGGCTTAGTAAGAAACAGACGTCAATTGCTACATCAACTGCTGAAGCAAAATACCTTACGGCTGGAAGTTGTTGTGTACAGATGCTATGGATACAACAACAATTAAAAGATTATGGCATCCAATCTACTGAGTCACCTTTTTTTTGCGACAATACCAGCGCAATAGCCATCACATACAACCCTGTTATGCACTCTCGGACAACATATTGACATTAGACACCACTTCATCCGAGAACACGTTATGAAGAAAGAAATAAGGCTTGAATATGTTCATACGGATCAACAAACGGCCGATATATTCACAAAACCATTATCGGAGGCTAAGTTCTCTCATTTCCGAAATATGCTTGGATTAATTGATTTATCTTGATATGATTAGTTCTTGCGTGTGTTCAGTTTGTAATGCAGGAAATGAAAAGAAAGATAAAGAGACAATCAGCAAATACATAATAGGAATTTCATTAAAAAAGGCGAGAGCATACAACCCTAATTTCTTCATCCACGTCCTCCCTCCAGGTGGACAACCAGGTGGTCAGCCCTCCGGTGGAAGTACGTAAAAAGTCCTCTGAGAAGGCAATCCTTCTCAGAGTCCTCTACTCCTTTAGGAGCATGAGGAGGTAGACGCCGTCATCAGTGAAGACGCCTGCACTATCAGCGACGTGGAGACGTCGCTGATATTTCTTTAGAGCAACTAGTCCTCCCCCAAGGGAGGACTAAAGCTCCTGGACTTTCATCCAGGTTGACAGCGTCTTCTTCGAAAAGCTGTTCTCCAGAGCAATCTTGCGAGTAGCCACCACCGACTTCATGAATTCCTTAGCCAAGTCTGGCTCACGAGAAGTGCTTGCTTTCATCATCCTGTTATCTGCCTTATGTTTCGAGTGATTGTAAAACTAACCTATCTACCTGTATTTATAGATAAAGAACCATATGAAGGGTCTCTCTTTCATGATGACTGCTACCAGGATTTGAAGAAGCTTTTTGTCAAAGCTACCGCCGGTCCATCTCCCAAGAATAGCTTTAATCCACATGTTTAGGGGGAAAATTGGTTAAGTCATTAATTAAATTGACTTTTCAACCATCTCTTCCTAATCACATTATTCATACGGTTCATTTTCATTGGGCACGATACTTCCACGTCATTTCGTATAAATTACTCAAACTTTTCGACTGCCTCTGACTGACGTGATGGTTTTTACTTTTGAAATTTCAAATTAATGATTTTACCGTCGTCCAATTTTTTTCAAAACTTACAAAATTCTCTCCACTAACAGTCCTCCACATGGACTTACTAGTGATTATCTGAACCACACATACATACTCTATATTTGCAACCTTGTTGATATTACCATTGCTATTATACTCGATCGCGTTTTCACTTAACTTGCAGGTGATACACTCAAACCTTCTCGATAAATCAAGGAAATGGCTGCCTCAAATGCTCAGAACACAGTCGCTGTCAACTTTGCGTCCATATTTGCCATGCCCAACAAATCTATGAAAGCCATGTTACGCACGATAGAACATTTTGGGCTTCGCTCTTTTCTTGGATGCCGCTACAGTTACTCCGACACATTATTGAAGGAATTCTTTGATTCCGCGTACATGAAAAACGGAGAAATTGTTTGTGCTGTTCAAAGCAAGAACCTCCTGTTCACACAGAAGATGTTTGCTGAATTGTTCAACTTACCCACGGAAGAAATTACTTGATTTCTCCACACTGCCGGTCGAAAATATTGACATTTGGCGTAGTGCCTTCTCAAATACAGTTTCTCCAATTTCTCATCCAACATGTCAAAAACACGACTTAAAGATTGAATTCAAACTGTTGGCAGATATCGTGGAAAAAGGACTACTTGCCAAAGCTGGTGCCTATGATAAAATCACATTGGAAAAATTTCTTATTATGGCCACTATCTCATCCAAATTGCAGATAAATTGGTCTGACGTTCTCTTCAAGATATTGGTGGCCATGATCAACAAAGAAAATCAATCGCAAGGTTTTGCGGTCCAAATCTGCCATATGCTGATTGATTTTGGGGTTCAACCGGTTGATATGATAGAAGTTGGCAAAACTAAGCTTTTCAACTAGGTATCGATTGAAAATTTATCAAAAAGAATCAGCCGGCAGATGAGGAGTTAGTCCCCATTAAAACCGAAACCGGGGAAGAATTCGTGAAACAAAAGAAATCATCCAAGACCGCTTCAACGGCCAAAGAAACCAAAAGGAAGCTGGTTCTAAAATCCAGTTCCGATGATGAGTCCAAGGATGACGTTCCAGTCTCTCAAGTTTTTAAGAAGAAGAGAACTGCACACCCAAAACCAGCCAAGATCAGACTGGTCAAACATCTTTCTGCACCACTTGTTCCTGCCCCAATCCCTGCAATCTCAGCAACAAAGTTAAAAGAGATTCAAATTTTGAACCAACGATTGAATCCTCTTACTCAGGAGTTCCTATTATTCTCTCTTCAGATAAGGGCAAACAGGTACTGATTGAAAATCTGCCACAAAGCAATTCAGTTCATACGGCCATAGTACTCACGAACGAGCATGTCACTGAGGCCGTCTTGAAGAAAATGAAGATGTTTGATAAGTGGGTTCAATATCGGACTGCTGTAGGCTTTTGACTCCTTACTTCAAACCGGAAAAATAAAAGAAGCCGCTAAACTTGAACGGCCAATTTTGGAATGGACAGAGACATATGATATCCAAACCGCTCTATAACGACGAGACTTTCTGGAACTTCAGATGAAAGAAAGCACTCTCCGAGTCATCATACAATTGAAAAGGAAAAACTTTGATCCTTTTTGTCCTACGGCCAAAGATGATTCAGCTGTCATCTCTCAACTTGAGATGGACGCATTGTCGCTTGCTATGATGGTCGCTCTAATGCGACAGGATCTCAATCTTCCAGTCGTTACAGAACAGGGAAAATTCGATTCTCTGATGGAAATATATGAAGATCTGAGCTGTGAACAGTTTCAAGCCATCCCCACAAATAAAGATTCCTCATCTACTTCACCCGGTACAAGCAATAAACCTTCTTCACCAGTATTTACCGTAACAGTTCGACCGGCTGATGAAGAGAACACTATGCCTCCTTCTGGAAAAATCACGCCAGAAGACTTTCCAAGTGCTGAAATACAACGCCATCAGATTGCTTCCGACATCCCATCTGTGTCTTCAACAATCTCTGTCAGTGATACGTCTGCACAACTGCCTCCACTTCATCTTTCAGCCGCTCCAATTATTTCTGTTGATGAGGCAGAGAAGTTTTTTCTGATTTTCATAAAGCTATCACATTTCAAGACCAAAGGCATTGCATGAAACCGAGCTGATCAATCCTTCGATGTTTATACACTCTCCTCCACCGAGTTCTCCGCCAGCAAAACCAGATGAAACAGATGTCACCAGATCTAAACCGTCTGCTTCCACTGAAGACATTGATCAAATTATTCAGAGCATTACGGATGAACTCCATGAGCCTGAACCATCAGAATATGCTTGTAAGCTATCCTTCTCTCAACTGGTCTCTTTCAAGAACAGGTTATTATCTGAAGACGACATACCTTAAGAACAAGAAGCTCTAGAAGAGATTCGCCAACAGCAGATTCTGACCAGACTAATCACCATGGATCAATCCATTCTGGCTCTCAATCGCAAACAATTTGATCTTAAGGAAGACTTTCGCTCAGTCAAGACTGCTTTCCGCATCGATCTTTCCACCATGGAAACAAGTCTTTCTCTCACGCAAGCAAAACATAATTCTGCTCATCTTAACATCTGCCTTGGCCTATCGGAGCAAATGACTCGTCTTCAGGTAAATCTGGAACAACGCCTCGATGCCCAAGGTGCTCAGCTTGCAGAAATCATGGAGTTCCTTGTTCATGGTGTTATCAAAAAGAGGGAAAGAGAGCGTCATAGGGCAATTCAAGAAGCAGAAATATCTGTTATGAAAGAATTGCATGAGTTGAAAGAAAAGGAAGACAAGGCCAAAAGCAGTGGAACGAAGTAAAAGGTCCATCCAAACACAAGTTGAAGGTCCATCCAAACACAAGTTGCTTATTTTCTTACAACAATTGGTTATTTTGTATATTGTAATTTCATTTACTTAATGAAATACAATACTTTCACTCTTATATATCTCCTTCAAAATTATTATGTTACATAGCCTTACAGCTAGGTTTTGTCATCACCAAAAAGTGGGAAATTTTAAGAAAATATTATTCCCAAGAATTTTGGTGTATGAAAAAAACAAGACAGCTCGAAAACAGCTGCGGTTCATATATGAGATATGCATCAGTTCAACCGCCCGGCTCATCAGCTGGAATATTTTCCTAAACCGGCTAAAGCTCAATGAAGTCTCAACCGCTTATTTCAGACCGCTAGCAGATTCAGTTTGGACATTTATGATCATCGGAACTGGATCATTAAAGAGAACCATTTATTGCTCAAAGACATTCTCTGACCGGCTTAAATACATTCAAAGTATTACACCATCTTGAAGTCAACGTATACACACATCAGGTCCAAGAAAGATCTGCATTTATGTCTCTATCCCAGAAAAGATAGACCAAGTATAGATTTCAAGTTATGATAAAATAAGACAGTTACTATAAAAGGGAACTCCTCAGGAAAAGCACTTCAGAACTACGCTGAGCAGAAGGAACATTAAATGCTTTTAAGAAAGATCATTTAATGCTCATAAAGACGATAGCAATACATCTGTTCAGTAGATCATGTTAACGTTGCTGCATCCTTTCCGACTGTTAAGAAGATCGTGTATATTAACGGAGGAGTGTGCTAGCTAAGACTACCTCTTGATCAACAGCTAAAAATCTTGTTGCTAGCAAACACAAAGATCTCAGAGCGCTATCAAAAGCATACATACTTCATCGCTCTTTTAGCACGCTTTAAACATCATTACATTCGATCTTCTAAGGATCAATTTCGTGCTACTCAAAACAAACTGATTGTTCATATCTGTAACCTTTTGGTTACTGGATTTAGTTTCGGTATCTGGTGAACTAAGTGTTCTTAAAACCCAGAAGTGTAAAGTGATCACTAAGAGTTCCAACAGACAGTGTGATAAGTCCTGTTTGGAGTGAGCTATTGCAAAAGTTTGTAGAGCCAAAGTCTTTTAGTAGAAACCTTCCTAAGAAGGAAAAAAGGGGTGACCTAGGAGTATTCATTCTCCGAACATCCATAAAAAATCTTGTATCACTTTACTTATCGCAAGCATTTGATTTGTTTCAAATTGTTGAATTAGCTTGTTAGCGTGTTCAAGTACTCTATTGGAAATTGTGAACCGTCTTCCGCACTAAATAGTGGTTCACATTTTCAACCGTTTGAGAAGAATTATTTCAACCGCCTAAAAACAGTTGAAACTAACATTTTACAAAAGAAAATTTGAAAGAGTTTATTCACCCCCCTCCTTTTAAACTCTTTCCCGATCCTAACACTTCTTTTATGTTTCAAAAAATTTATTATTTAATGCTTACTATCATCTTTCAACTTTATTTTAAAAATTTTTAAAAATAAAAAAATGTAATTTATTTTTAGATGTAATATAAATTATTTATGCACTCCAAAATCCGCATGCCGAATTACAAGTATATATAATGCTTAAAAAGAAAAATGAAAGTCCAACGACTAAAACTGAAATCCATTAAATAACAAAATATAAATAATATATAAATAGAATCATGGAAATAAATTTTTTTAATTATAGTTAAATCCCTAAAATAACAAAATATAAATTATATAAAAATAGGATCATTGAAATGTTTTTTTAAGTATAATTAAATATTTACAAAGAATTCCTAACTAATGTTATATAAATCTAAATCATATATTAATATTCTAGCCACATGCTTTACGTAAGATGTAATTTTGATTTATTGAATCTCGATATATTTTTTGGAATCTGAAAATTTCGTAAAATATGAAAATGGCATAATAATCTATAAAAATTATTCCTCAATATATAATCTGAAATTTTTGTAAGTTGATTTTATATAATGTTGGTTTCTTTAATTTTTTTATTTAACAAAATACTCAATTTCACAAATACCAAAATTTTGGCGGTTAGATCTTATAATATTTACAACCAAAATTTTCATTTAACCAATTGAATTACAAAAATCTCTCCACAAAAAGTTCCCTACTTTTTAAAAATTGTGGTGATAAAGATAATCTACCAAAGTTTCTCCAATTAAAAAAAATCTGAAAAGATAAACATCCATTTAAAATTTTAAAATGCCTTAATGTGAAACATTTCCTTCATATTAAAGTTTAAAGTGTCATAATATGAAAAGATAAACATCCAAATCTTTTATCAAATTCTCTCATCCTCTCATCATTCACTTCTTCTTTCTAAGGAAGATTGCTTTTTTATTTGGCATTTGTAGATAATTTATTTTCCTTGATGTGATTACTTCTTCCACATGATTGTACGGTTTTTTTGAATCTTGATCAATTAAGAATTTATAGATTATTGTAATTTGTTTCACACTTGATTCGTCACGTGTATTTAGGAACACATATAAATTTTGTATAAATATTTCATTTCTGAAAAATAAATATCAATGAAATCAATTGCACTCAGTTTTCGAGTGTCCTTCGATTTGTGCGGTATGTGCATCTCCTCGCAATGTATAATCATATGTGCTCTCAATTTTATTTTATTTTATTCACTCAATTTTCAAGTGTCCTTCGGTGTGTGCCCTCACAATAAATAATCACATGTGCTCTCATTTTTATTTTATTTTTTAATGTTAAAAAAAACTCTAATTCATACCATATTTTTAATTAACATTAATATCAGTGAAATCAGTTGCACTGATATTCCAGTTAAAGAATTATGTCTATAAGTCTCGAGCATTCTAAGAAATATTCGTTTTTGCATCAGTTGGCTCCCAAAATATTTGTATTATATGATTTTGCATTGTAGTATTTGATTATTAACTATGATAATCAGGGTTTATATTCTTTATGTGGTAAGAAGTTTTTAATATAAAAATTTACTGTTTTGTTAACTATATATATTTAATATTTATTTTGTGCAATTTTTTTCATTATTTTTCAGGTTTGATATTAAATATGACAAATAAAAGAATGCGAAAGTTGCTTCAGAATATAAGTGGACGATCTCGTAGAGATGATAAGGGTAATAGAGACACGAAGATGAACCCGACTCACAAATCATTCATCGATCAAATCCACTATTAAACCCACAAGACAATGAAACACAAAGCAATACAATGGAGTCAAGACAAAATAAGGAGCATAATCAAAGAGGTTAAAAATATTTTTTGAGTATGAATTGTTTGTTATGTTTATCGCTTGAAAAAATATAATATTTTGCATATTTTTTTAGGTCACAATGAGATCACACATTCATCCCAAAGCCAACGAAAGAAACGTGGGAAAACTATTATGAAGGATGTTCATTTCTTAGCAACCGGTGACCGTTTAGTAATAACATTTAATTAAAGAGGTTAACCTTACGGAGAAATGTAGCCAACGCTTGCCAATTTTGTGGGCACCATTTCTCGTAATGGAAATGTTTTGCCCCTTGATTTTTTAGATTGGAGAAAAATGCCTATGATGCATGGAACTGTTTAACAGTAAGTTGATAAATATTATACTTCATACTAATTCAAAACATTATTATAAATTTTTCAATGTTCACATGCAAGTTTTGATATCTTTGATCAACATAGAGCTAGTGTGATGCAGATGATGGGAGTTTCATGGAGGCGATGGAAGATCCAAGTTAAAGCTACTTCTTACGATCCAAATATTTCATTAAGGGAACTTGTGTCGATTCGTACCATTCCCCATGACCTTACGCCAGAAATATGACAAACTTTTGTGTCATTACTGGAAGTCTAATGAGGTTGTTCTTAGACTTATTTTTTTTATATATTTTTGTTATGGATAAATTTGATATAATTATATTTTTTCAGAGGAATTCAATAATAAATCGAGTAAATGGGAGTAAGAAAAGAGGGTACATGTACAATGACGGACAAATATAGCATCTTTGGAATATAAGTTTGTAAGTATTAGATCATAAAATCTCTTCATGAATATTTTCATACTATCGATTTATTATATTACATGTTTCTTTTATTTTTTTTTAACTTTTGGCATGTATAGATTAGATATAAGGGAGCTATTATTGAACATATACGATTTAGGTAGTCAATTTTGTTAAGAAATTTTCCATGCTTAGTATTTGAAAATATTATCCAGATTTTATTGTTGTAATAATATCATTCAATACAGGCGAGTCTTGGGCTATTCTAACTTTTGCATATTTAATCAAAAAACATTTTTTTCTATGTTTAGTTTCAAGAAAATGGCAGTAAACCAACTCGTGTTGAAATATAACATTTGAGTCGACAAAGTAAAAAGAAAGGAGGAACTCTTGTTGATGATGAAGCAATCCGAGTTGATGTTATAATTGTTTCAACGCTTTGAAATAGCTTCTCAATTTTTTTTTATTGACAAATTTTTTTGTTAGGATTTACTAAATGATGCGGTGCAGCGTCACCTCCAAGACAAGCCCGAGGAAACACAACCAACAGAAGTGCATGAGGAAGCATTTCGGTTATAGTCTATTTACAATTTTATTTTATTTTTTAAATATAATTATACATTGTACATACTAATTATATGTGTATTTTTCAGTGAAATATTTGGACTAGAGCAATTCTGGTCGAGTTCTATGTCTAGGAGCTGGTGCATTATCTAGCCAAGTTTTTCCAAATCAGTATAAGTCTAGATTATTTTTTACACAGAGTAATCTCCCTACTTTTGATGTTACTAATAAGTTACGAGAAATAGAAGATAAAATGAAAATTAAGATTTCCACAAGACAACGAAGATATAACGTCCTCGGGAATGGAAGAACAAAGGCAAGAAGAAATGGAATGGATGAGATAGAAACATGAACATCAACTCCAAAATTTTACAAGAGTCATTCAAAGTATGATAACTGGAACTGCTGGAGAATCTCATGAGCCTGAATTATTACCTACACATGTAGCCACATATTGAATACTAATGATTGATTCTAAAGTACTTATATAAATGCATAGTATTAAATTAATTTTTTTTCTAGATGGCAGCTATGATGGCGGATATTATGCGGCAACAGACAAATACTCCACAAAATGCACATGAAAGTCGAAGATCTCCATCAATGTCAGAGTCGGACAATGATTAGAAGAAACATGAAAAACACATTTATTTTATCCATTGAATTTGAAATATTTTTGGTTATTTTATATTAGAAATTGGAGTATTATTGGTATTTTCTGTGGGTAATAGTTATTTATTAATTAATGGTAAAATTCATTTTGTGGATTGAAATATTAAATATGAAGTTTTTTTATTGTTTATTTATGAATATTTATTTATCTATTTTTACTGGTTGATGAATTGTTTCGAAATAACATATATTTGTTTTAAATAAAATACATTAAAAGAGTAAATTAATGCTAAATTAGATTTAGGAGCAATTCCAAATAATTTTATTAAAATCATTTTCAATTATCGGCTCAAACATTGCTTCTATATCTTTTGTTTTACGAACAATTTGAAACACTCTGAAATTTACTGGTTGAAAACGGTCCTAAATTGCTCCAAATTTATCGCCACATGATTGGTTTGGAAGTGTTTTTAAAATTATTAATTTGTAGAACGATTGGAAACCGTTCTAATATTCTTGGCTTGAGGAACGGTTCCAAGAAGTTCCTACATTCAGTATCTTTTCAAAAGTGATTTACAACTGCTCCTAAATTCATATATTTAAAAATGGTTGAAAACTACTCTCATATCGACAACGTATAGGAACGGAGGAAAACCCTTCTTATTGCCAAATGTTTCCAAAGCGGTTTGACACCAATCCTATATTTCTTGCTCCTATATCGATGACATATAGGAGTGATTTGCAATCACTCTTAAAGTTGTGATATATACGACGTTTATGATCGGTGTCAAACCGCTCTTCGGTTGCTACCATCAATAGCGGTTGCAAAGCACTCGTATATTGACGCCGTGTAGGATCGGTGAATGACAGTTCTTACACCTCACTCTTTTTAGAACGCTTTGAAGCGGCTAATAAATGCACAGCTATGGGAGTGGTCCAAAACCGTTGTAATATTCACAATATGTACAATTGGTTTCAAACCTGCGCTTTAATTGGCAACATCAATAGCGGTTGAAAATCGCTCTTATATCCATGGCACATAGTAGCGGTGTAAGACTGTTCTTATACTTCACGCCTTTTAGAACACTTTGAAATAGTTCCTAAATACACAACTACAAAAACGGTTCGAAACGGTTGTAAATATGCGTGATGAGTATGAGCATTATCAAACCGCACCTAACATAAACAATAGAAGCGCTTCTTCAACTTATACCACCGGTTGAAAAAACCGCATCTATAAGAGTATTTTTTGTAACAAGCAGCCCAAGCATCATGGTTCGATCGTTCTACCTAGTAGGAAACAATTATTGCACCTCAACACCGAACCGAATTTTCAAATTAATTCATTTCGGTCTGTTATTTTGATTGAAAATGATATTTTGTTCATTCATAGCTTGTAATTGATGTTTGCCCATTATTTGTTGATATATGCTGTTTTGGTTTAAAAATAACTTGATAATTTTTATTTTTCTGCATTCCCTGAGTTACTTAACTAGAAAAATTCAATATTCCCAAAATTTTACAACTAAATAATTATTTTTCAAATTTCATACTTATTCAATTTTCGGTTATTATAAATAGAAAAATCACAAAACATGTCTAATAATAATTGCACATCAATAATCATAAAATATTTCAACTAATTGATTAGTATTCTAAAAATCTGCAACAATAGATTTTTAGGATAAAAATTCAAACTCCAAAATTCATTTATAACATAAGACAATATTATTGCAACTCGAATAATCACAACTAAATATTCAATATAATTTTAGAGTCGTTGAATTTTTATCTCAAAGTTGCATAATTTCAGAACATACAACAATAAACCAACCAATATACAATAATAAATTATGATTGGTGAGATTTGTTTTATTTTTATTTTTTAAACATGAGACTAAAAAAATAAAACTGATAAAAAATTTGTTCTATTTTTAATATGAGCTGAAAAAAATTTAAAATATAAAAATATTATTTTTTTAAAAAAATAAGTTGGGCTTGAGTCCACCATAGCCCAAGGGTGGCTCCGCCCCTACATTGATGTCAGATTGAAAATCAGATTGATTTTCAATAATATGTCATACTACAGTTATTAAATAAAAAATTTTCAGTTTTCCCTTTAAACATTGTTTGTCACATTCTTGTAACTTTTTATTCTTTCTTTCACGGATCTTAAAATTAATTTACTATTTTATATCGTTTGTTCATTTCCAGTAAAATGTATGCATATATTCATGTACACTACACTGTTTTAACTTATATATACTTGAAAATTGAAATCCATAAAAATGCATGCATGCATGCATACATCCAAAATCTTATTTAATACATACATCATATAAGACTAAAAATCATTTCCAAACCAAAAAAAAATTCTCAATCTTGTGCAGTTATTCTAATGAAGCAACGGATTTCATTTTTTCCTCATTGCCATCCCAAAGTTCTAATCAGAAACACTGTTCCGGTACAAGGAGATGTGGTAGAAGGAGAATTTGGGTGCCCTGCCTGGCTTGCTGGGCATCGTCATCATGTACCTTGTCGTTCTGCCCCATCTGTTCGTACATAATCTGGACAGATATGAGTTGGAAAACGGTACTCCAAGAAAGAAATATTGGAGGAAGAATTTCATAGAGACAGAGTTTTGATGATGATGGGAAAACATTACAAAGCTTCCAGATCAAGGATGAGACTTCCTCAAGCTGTTTTGTCTCCCCTAATTGACTTCTAGTTTCTGCATAGAATTACCCACCTCGATAAAAATTTTGTTGCATTGCATGCTTTTGTAAATTTTTGGTCTAATGATGGATGGCCGTTGTGTCGATTCATTTATTACAAAGTACAAGCTGTTTGTTGGAGGTACTATACCACGACCATGTGTGTTTTGAAACACACGGACCTCAAGGCTCAAACCGCAAATTTTCATTTCAAAACTTCAACATCACTTGCTAGTATCTTCTCTCTCAAGTAGAAGAGATGTGTTGGAGAAACAACACCGTGAATTATTCTACGTCCCCGTAAGTTAAAGGATTTGGTCATCTTATTTTCAACCAATTTCTTATTTAGTTCCTGGACTACCCGGAATATTAAATAGATAGTCCAAGTCAGAGCCAATATGCCGAGTACTATCTTCATCAACCGGGCATTCATTCTCTTCCCGAGCAATCAAGAGCCCGGGATCTCATGCAAGTTCCCGGGATCTTTCCACCTGGGCTACCTCGAGAATTGTACCACACTCGAGTATATGGATATGGGCAATCTTATCTGTTAGAACAACATGGGTTTGGCGTGTGAGAAAAGTCATCAGAAAGTATGGGCAGCCGTATTACCATACTTAGCAGGCGACACTGAAAAGAAGGTAATGATGGGATTTACTACTATAAATAGTAGACACATTTCTCATTTACGGATTCTGGAATTTTAAACTCTCAAGCATATACACATATTCTGGCATATATTGCTTGTGTTCTTCGTCTTCTACCTGCTGACTTAACCATCGAAGTGGCCACGCCGGAAACCCCTCCGACGCCCATTCACGAGTTTTTTTCCTTGTTTGCAGGTTTTATCTGAAGCCATTATCCTTACTCATATTTCCTAACACAAATTATCTTCGTTATCCGGTGGATTGCCCGCATATTTCATACCCGATTCGCACGGATATCATCATTGGCGCCGTTTGTGGGAAATTGGGACTAAGGCGTTGTGATACGAAACCTCGTACGAATGAAAAGCAAGCACGAATATCGAAATCGCACTCTCAGTTCAATAACAAACAAGGATCGATTATGTTGTCCCGATCTTTTGAAACAAGTAACGATTTGTGATATTCACCTCTAAGCGATTAAAACTTAGCAACAAATATAAACGATAAAACAATTGAATTTCAAACGAACCTTCAAAGATCTTGTTTTGACAATCCGAGCGAAAAACAATCGACAAACGCCACAAAGATGCAATCTTTGATAAGGTTGATTTTGTTATGAACCAAAGCTAAAATAGCCTTGAATATTGAGAGAAAATCTCCAATAATGTTTAAACTTCTGAATGATCACGTTTTTAGTTGATACAATGCATATAAATACAATAAAATAATAAAAAGTAGTGCAAAAAGTCATAAAAAAAGTTGTCTAGCAAGTTTGACACGGCAGTGAAGTCCGCGGGTGCGCTGATGTTCCGACCGCGGGTGCGGTGCAGCTTCAGGAAATTCGATTATCATGGACCGCGGGTGCGGTCCCTTTATTAGCGCGGGTGCGCTGGTCCTTCGGCCATTGGACCGCGGGTGCGCTGGACCTTCGGCAATTGCACTTGAATAACATTCCAAAAACCTTCAATATTATTCTCATGATTCCCAACCTCCTCTAATTTAGTCACCCAATTTGTAGATCCTCCTTGGTAGTTCTTCATGAGTTCTTGAAGTGCTTCTTTAAACTTCTTGCTACGTCCCCTCGTTATAGGTCCTTCGGGCAACTCCAACGACTCCCATGTTTTCTTTGGTGCTTGATCAACCACGTTTGCATCATTCTCCCCTTCTTGAAAAGGATTTGTCCTCAAATCTTGATCATCTCCTACATCAAACAACGAAAGATCACTAACATTAAAAGTAGAACTGACATTGTACTCACCTGGTAGGTCTAATTTGTAGGCATTGTCGTTGATCTTTTCAAGCACTTGAAATGGTCCATCACCCCTAGGTAAGAGCTTCGAACTTCGTTTTTCTGGAAATCTTTCCTTCCTTAAGTGCAACCATACCCAATCTCCCTTTTCAAAAACCATCTTTTTCTCCCCTTGTTGGCTTGCTTCGTATATTGTAAATTCTTCTTCTCGATGTTATTCTTGACCTTCTCATGCAAACTTCTAACGAATTCAGCTTTCTTCTTGCCATCCATGTTCAACCTTTCACTCACAGGCAAAGACATCAAATCCAAAGGAGTTAAAGGATTAAAACCATAAACAATCTCAAATGGTGAATAATTCGTAGTAGAATGCACGCTACGGTTATAAGCAAACTCAACAAATGACAAACATTCTTCCCAATTTTTCAAGTTCTTTTTGAGTATAGCACGCAAAAGTGTTCCTAGAGTTCTATTAACAACTTCAGTTTGTCCATCCGTTTGAGGATGACATGTAGTAGAAAACAACAGTTTAGTGCCAAGCTTAGCCCACAAAGTTTTCCAAAAGTAACTCAAAAATTTAACATCACGGTCAGATACAATAGTCCTAGGCATACCATGCAACCTAACGACTTCCTTAAAGAACAAATCTGCAATGTTGGATGCATCATCGATTTTATGACAAGCAATAAAATGTGCCATTTTAGAGAATCTATCAACAACAACAAATATTGAATCCCTCCCTTTCTTAGTCCTTGGCAAACCTAAAACAAAATCCATAGAAATATCAATCCAAGGTTCACTAAGAACAGGAAGTGGTGTATACAATCCATGTGGTTGTGTTCTAGACTTAGCTTGTCTACAAGTAATGCATTTTTCACAAACACGTTCAACATCACGTTTCATATGTGGCCAATAAAAATGCTCATGCAAACAACTCAAAGTTTTAGCCACACCAAAGTGCCCCATCAAACCACCACCATGTGCCTCCCTCACAAGTAATTCACGAATTGATGACTTAGGAATGCACAATCTATCTTCTCTAAATAAAAACCCATTATGCAAATAAAATTTATCATGTGGACCATGCATACATGTTTCAAATACTTCCTTAAAATCCTCATCCATCGCATACAATTCTTTCACATATTCAAATCCCAAAATTTTTGAATCCAAGGTAGAAATTAGTACGTACCTCCGTGATAGTGCGTCGGCCACTACATTATCCTTACCTTGTTTGTATTTGATTATGTAGGGAAATGTTTCTATGTATGCCACCCACTTGGCATGCCGCTTGTTCAGTTTCTATTGTCCCCTAAGGTACTTTAGAGACTCATGATCGGTATGGATCACAAACTCCTTAGGCCTCAAGTAGTGTTGCCACATCTCCAAAGTGGCATCTCCAAAGTCCTCACAAGCGCGTACAACTCCTTGTCATACGTTGGATAGTTCAGTGCTGCTCCATTGAGTTTCTCACTAAAGTACGCCACTGGTCGTCCTCCTTGCATCAAAACACCTCCAATACCTACACTTGAAGCATCACATTCAATTTCAAAAGTATTAGAAAAATCAGGCAAAACAAGTAAAGACGCATTAATTAATTTTTGTTTAATAATATTAAAAGACTTCTCTTGCTCCTCGCCCCAATGGAATGGAACGTTCTTCTTAATCACCGCCGTCATCGGTGCCGCCAGTGTGCTAAAATCTTTTACAAAGCTCCTATAGAAGCTTGCAAGACCATGAAAGCTTTGAACTTGACTAACATTAGCAGGCGTTGGCCAATCTCGAATAGCACTTACCTTGTCCTCATCCATTTGTATCCCCTGTGAACTTACCACAAAACCAAGAAAGACAAGTTTGCTTGTACAAAAATCACATTTCTTAAGATTAGCATATAAATGTTCAGCCCTAAGTGTTGTCAGTACAAGTCTCAAATGCTCAACATGCTCTTCTAAATCTTTGCTATACACAAGAATATCATCAAAATAAACTACAACAAATTTCCCTATGTAAGCACGCAAAACATGATTCATCAACCTCATAAAGGTACTAGGAGTATTAGTTAAGCCAAAATACATGACCATCCACTCATATAACCCATATTTGGTTTTAAATGCCGTTTTCCACTCATCACCTTCCCTCATTCTAATTTGGTGATAACCACTTTTTAAATCAATCTTACTAAAAATACATGTACCATGCAACTCATCTAACATATCATCTAGTCTAGGTATGGGATGCCTATACTTGATGGTTATATTATTGATTTCCCTACAATCTACACACATTCGCCATGATCCATCTTTCTTAGGAACTAATAAAACAGGTACAGCACAAGGAGACAAGGACTCACGCACAAAACCCCTATCTAACAATTCACTTACATGTTGCTGAAGCTCCTTAGTCTCATCCGGATTGCTTCTATAAGCTGGACGATTTGGCAATGCACTTCCGGGCACAAAATCAATTTGGTGCTCAATCCCCCTCAATGGTGGTATTCCTTGAGGTAGCTCCTCCGGAAATATATCATCAAACTCCTGCAAAAGGGAAACAACAATGCTCAGAAGATTTCCGGCTATATCACTTGTGTTAAAGAGAATCTCTTTGTAAAGAATCAACACAAGTGTATCATGTATGTGCTACAATTGTTTCATATCACTCTATTGGGCCATATATATTTCTTTTTGACCTCTTTACTCTCATTTTCTTTTCCCTCTTTTTTTATCTCTATGGTCATCTCATCATTTTTTTTATCACTTATTTTTTTGACCATATCTTTTACTTGTTTGTTTAAGGCCACCTCACTTTTCTTTTCACTCTTTCTTTCGGCCTCATCTCTTTTTTTCTTTTGTCGTTGGTCTTCCATGATTTGTTTTGGGGACAAAGGAAGTAAAACAATGGGTTCTTTCTTGAGTACAAAAGAATATCTATTTTTAAACTCATCATGTGTCACTTGCCTATCATATTGCCATGGTCTCCCTAACAAAATATGACAAGCATGCATTGGCACCACATCACATAACACCTCATCAATATACTTCCCAATCAAAAACGCAACCAAGACTTGTTTGTTCACTTTCACTTCAGCACAGTCATTCAACCACTGTAGCCTATATGGCTGAGGATGTTTTAAAGTAGGCAAGCTAAATTTTTCAACCATCTCAAAACTAGCAACATTGGTACAACTTCCTCAATCTATAATAAGATTGCAAACCTTGCCATTGACAAAACACCTAGTATGGAATAAGTTTTCCCTTTGGTTAGTTTCTTCTTCCTTGACTTGGGTACTCATTATACGCCTCGTCACTAATGCTTCGCCCACAACTGCCTCATATCCCTCATCAGGATCCTCTAATGCAGGCATCTCATCTTCATCCTCTCCATCATCTCCCTCACTATGAGATTCATACTCCCCATAATTATTCAACACCATCACCCTTTTATTGGGACATTGGCTAGCAATATGACCAACTCCTTTACACCTAAAACATTTAATATCTCTAGAACGATTAATAGGAGTTTCAGGTTTACCTTGCACTCCCTGCTTAGGCGCCTCCTGTTTAATGTCAACTTTGGGTTTGACCACTACCTTGCTTTCTTCACGTTTAACAACGTTGGAACGCCAAGGTGTTGATGTATTCCCATATTGTGTGGTACGGCCAACTCCTCTCCTCTTGAGTTGTTGCTCCACTTTTATCGCCATCTGCACCATTTCATCTAGATCCAAGTAATGTCTAAGCTCCACTTGGTCTTGAATTTACCTGTTCAAACCACACAGAAAATGAGCCATAGTAGCCTAACTATCCTCATCTATAGTTGTTCTATTCCTGACTACTTCCAACTCTTTATAGTAGTCCTCAACACTCTTCACACCCTGTCTCAAAGTTTGTAACTTCTTAAATATTTCTCTATAGTAGTGATTTGGTACAAACCTCTTCCTCATTACGTTCTTCATCTCAGCCCAAGTTTCTATAGGCCTCTCATTGCATCTTCTCTTAGTGGTTACTAATTGATCCCACCAAATAAGTGCATAATCAACAAACTCAACCACGGCCAACCTAACCTTTTTGAGTTCAGAATAATGGTGACAATCAAACACAAATTCAACTCGCTTTTCCCATTCTAAATAAGCCTCTGGATCCGACTTACCATGGAACGACGGAATTTTCATCTTAATGCTACCTATGTTATTATCTTCCTTATTCCCATCATCGTACCTACCCCGTAAGGCTTCTCTTCTTCCCCTACCAAATCCTCTACCTCTTCCGCTCCTACCCTAGTTCTCGTTTTGACTCTCCTCTTCTACTCCTAATTCATAATCATCCTCTTCTTCTTCGACTGTACCCAAACCTTTAGGTTTAGATTTATTTTCACTAGTGCTAACTTCAAGCCTATCCAACCTCTCATATAAAGGATCCAACTCGGCCCTCATCATTCTACTAAAATGCCCAAATAACACCTCCATTTGGACCTTAGACAACCCCTGGTTCGAACTTTCTCCTATTTCCCTCTCCATTTTAATTTCAATTTCGTACCTGCAAGAAAATGTTAGTAGAAAAAAAAGATGTTCCTCACCCAAATTCTCACAATCACTCCAAAGAAATAACACTCGCACTCAAATATTTTCAATCGAATGTGATAGTTCTCTCAAAGATGTGATCAATCTTTATATTTGTATACCAAACTATCAAGATTCAACTTGTGACACTTGCAACTGTCTCACTTGGACTGCACAAAGCCAAGAACACTAGAATGACACAGATTTGAAAACAGAACAAAGGATTACACAAATCTGAAAATAGAAACGAAGGAATAACACAGATCTGATGATAGAATGAAATTTATAATTTTCTTTTCTTATATATATATATATATTTATATATAGAAAGATTTGACAAAAGAAACGAAAGGATACCACAGATCTGATAACATAACAAAATTTTAGACAGATCTGAAAATTAAGAACAAGATACTTACTTGAATTCAATGAGCCAAAGCACTAATACCAAATGATACGAAACCTCGTACGAATGAAAAGCAAGCACGAATATCGAAATCGCACCCTCAGTTCAATAACAAACAATGATCGATTATGTTGTCCCGATCTTTTGAAACAAGTAACGATTTGTGATATTCACCTCTAAGCGATTAAAACTTAGCAACAAATATCAACGATAAAACAATTGAATTTCAAACGAACCTTCAAAGATCTTGTTTTGACAATCCGAGCGAAAAACAATCGACAAAACGCCACAAAGATGCAATCTTTGATAAGTTTGATTTTGTTATGAACCAAAGCTAAAATAGCCTTGAATATTGAGAGAAAATCTCCAATAATGTTTAAACTTCTGAATGATCACGTTTTTAGTTGATACAATGCATATAAATACAATAAAATAATAAAAATTAGTGCAAAAAGTCATAAAAAAAGTTGTCTAGCAAGTTTGACACGGCAGTGAAGTCCGCGGGTGCGCTGATGTTCCGACCGCGGGTGCGGTGCAGCTTCGGGAAATTCGATTATCATGGACCGCGGGTGCGGTCCCTTTATTAGCGCGGGTGCGCTGGTCCTTCGGCCATTGGACCGCGGGTGTGGTCCCTGTTTTAGCGCGGGTGCGCTGGACCTTCGGCAATTGCACTTGAATAACATTCCAAAAACCTCCAATATTATTCCCATGATTCCCAACCTCCTCTAATTTAGTCACCCAATTTGTAGATCCTCCTTGGTAGTTCATCATGAGTCCTTGAAGTGCTTCTTTAAACTTCTTGCTTCGTCCCCTCATTATAGGTCCTTCGGGCAACTCCAGCGACTCCCATGTTTTCTTTGGTGCTTGATCAACCACGTTTGCATCACGTTGATATGGATCCTACAAGAAGAACTAATTAGGATACTTCCCGGGCTCCTAGAGATGAGGCATTTACCTCTGGACAAGGTGGTCTTCCACCCCCAGGACCACCGAATGTCATCACTTGTTCCAGAAAGACCTGGCTCGGATGGTATCTGAGGCGATGAAAAAAGCTATGGCCTAGAGAGACCCCTCTCATCACGTTACTCTGCCGAGAAGAGAGCAGGAGCATGAGCAAGAGCAGGAAGTAGGGGAGGAAAAGGAAGTGAGGGTGGAGGAGAGGTAGTCTAGTGCAGGTTCTATGTCTCCTACGGTGGCTGAGGAATTGGAGGAGATGAGGCGAAAAGGTGAAGGTGCTGGAAGGACAGGTTGGTGGAAGAAGTAGTGCCCGGGTGATCAATAGAGGATGCCCCTTTGATTACTTTATTTTCCGAGAACCACTTACCGGGTATTTCAAGTCTGCTAATATCAAAGATTATGATGGCAGTACTGACCCAGAGGAGCATCTGAATCGGTTTGAGAATATGGCCATGCTGCACTGTTACGATGATAATATTAAGTGCAAGGTATTCCTAACCACTCTGATTGACTAGGCTCAGAGGTGGTTTGAAGGATTGGCCTCTCAGAGTATACACTCTTTTGAGGAGTTCCAGAAGGTATTCCTCCATCACTTCAGCTGCAGTAAGAAGTATAAAAAGAGTACCTTTAGTCTTTTTGAGGTGAAGTAGAGCCCGGAAGAAAGTCTGAGGGCTTACATCCGGAGATTCAACATAGTCGCCTTGGATGTCCCCTCTTGTGCCCTGGAGACAAAAATTACTGTGTTTACTCAGGGCTTGTAGGAGGGGGATCTTTTCCGATCAATAACCAAGAAAGAGCCGAGGGACTTTGAGGATTTGTTGTCCCGGGCAGAGAAATATATTAACATGGAGGAGGCGAAAAAGAAGAAAAGGGAGGTTGTAAGAAGGGAGAAGGGAGAAGGGAGACCGGGTAGCTAAACCCGAGGAGAGGGGGCCGAGGAGGGGTAATCAGGGGCATTTTTCTCACCATGTACCTTAAAAATTACCCGGGAGAGTGAGGTTGAAGAATGTAGCAGGGATTTGCCTCCGGATCATTCTCTTACCCGATCGGAGAAGACGGGGTATTGTACTTTACACAAGGTGTGTTATCACAACACCGAAGATTGCAAGATGCTGAAGAGAGATTATGTCCCACCCACTGTGCATGGACATAATCAATCCAACAAGAGGCCGAGATTGCCATCTTGGACATCTCGGCAGCCAGGACCTAGTGCCAGGAAAGTGCAAGGAGTGTCTCTAGGGGTGACCCCGAGAGAAGGAGAGAGTCGGAACCCGAGAGGAAGAAAACTTCACTTCCTGCCATGGGGGTAACAAAAATGATTTCCGGAGGATCTACTGATGGTGACTCCAACCGGGCAAGGAAGTCAAGGAGTAGGAGGGATTGCATGGAGGTAGATGCGGTGAGGAGAAAGGAGGCAGTGATTAGTTTTGGCCCGGAGGATCTGAAGAATGTCAATCTGCCCCCACAATGATGCCCTGGTCATTCAAGCCCGGGTGTAAAACTATGATGTTATGAGGGTCTTCGTGGACTCAGACAGTTCTGTTAATGCTATTTTTAAGGAGGCCCTCATACAAATGGATTTGCAGGGGTATAAACTGGAGACCGTGGAGACTGCGCTTTTTCGGCTTTGCCGGACATGTTGTTTTTCCGGAGGGGGAGATTGTCCTGCCATTGACATCAGGCTCCCAGTAACTCAAAAAGACAGTGATGACCACTTTCACTGTGGTGGATTCCCCATCATCATATAACTTCATTTTGGGGCGGCCTGTCATGAACGAGCTCAGGGCCATAGCATCAACTTACCACCAGAAGATTAAGTTTCCTGTGGGAAGCCAAGTGGGAGAAGTCCGAGGAGATCAGCCTTCTCCCCGAAAGTGTTATGTTGAAGCGGTCCTGGTGGAGCAGAAGAAAGCTAGGAGGGAAGAGAATAAGGAGAGGATTGATAAGGGGGTGGGGAGAGGGGTAGAAGAAGGGGAGGTGGCACTTTGTAGCAGAGGAAGAGCAAGAGACGATGGAGATTGGACCAGGCAGGGAGATCCAAAGGCTCGGGACCTTAATTCATCCACCCGAGTAAGTTTAATCAACTGTTTAATAACTAATATTCATTTTTTTGCATGGTCCCAGCAGGAATTAGTAGGTATCTCACCCTTGATTGCTGAGCATCATTTGAATATTTTTCTGTGAGCTCACCCAGTGAAACAAAGATTACATCATCGATGCAACTACAACATGACACTTAATATCGATTCTTTGGCAATTCTCGATATACTAATATTTGTCGAATCGGTCGGATAATATGAGATGAAGGGACTGTACTGTACGCTAATCATAATGGAATGGTTCTTGCAGACACTATCATTTGATACCTAGGGAATCATGTAAGCCATGCTGCTAGGCGTTTAACATGATTACTTGAGTACTATTAGACTTGAGTTCTGACGTTCTTATTATCAAGGAGTTGATAAGTAAGAATGGAGCAACTGGGGTATGCTCATATAAGGACATGTTAATCCTGAATCACATTGAGATGTGAACCCATTGCTAATTGTATAAATGAACCATTGAGCGCCACACAAGTACTAGCTTTCTAGATCCCGTTGAGAACGAAATTAGTTCAATGAGTTAAACGGCTTATAAATGAGTTTATATGCGCAAAGAAAATTAAGTATGACTTCTATAAGAGGATTATGGGGAATGTAACTTTTAATTTGTGGAAATGTTCCTAAATCAAAATTTGGCTCAAATAAATAATGTATTTGGAAGTTATGATTTTCATAAACATTGTTATGGACTAAATTAACTTAAATCAAGTGTTGAATTAATTAAACACTAGTGGACCTAGTAGAGTCCAAATAATTATATTAATTCAAATGTTGAATTAATTAAATAACATTGGGTCTTGTAGAGCCGAATTGAAAATAATTATTCAACTAGTGGGCTTGAGTAAATTCAAGTAAAGATTTAATTGGTCTCAAATGTGTTTGAGATATTTAAATAATATTCCATGGGCTTTGTACATGTTAAAAGCCCAAATTGAATGCAAGGGAAGTGAAGAGTTTGAAGAAATTTTTTTCAATAAACAAGGCATGTCTTGCACATGCACTTCAACTTTTTCAAGTATCAAGAAAAGTTTTCCTTCTCTCCTCCCTTAACCTTGGCCGAAATTTTGTCCCCATTTTCTTAAAAAATTTTGCTTCTTCATTTGATGAATTGAGAGAAAACTTCTCCATGAAAATGTCTTGCATTTCCTAGTGCAAGTGTAAGGTGGTTCTAGGTTGTTGGTGGTGGGCTTGATTTTGAGCAAGGAGTGCTCAAGAGAAGCTTGTAGATTGTCTACATTTGAAGAGCTAATTTGTTTAACAACTTAATTGGAGCCATCATCAATCTTTATGATTGATAGGTAAAAACCTAAAACACCCTATGTATGATTTTGTGTTTTTATTTGTATTTTCTACACGCTAAGTGAGGGGTGCTTGGGTTTTGCTATTGTAAATGTTTTTAAAACTTCCATTGCGAATTCCTGGCCACCCATAATCGATCCCCTTTCAAGTGGTATCAAGAGCTTATGTCACTTTTTTGTGTAGAAAATACATGATATTATATTGAGGACTATTTCTAACAGCATGAGCAATCGACACAATGAATCGTTGGCCGGCTTTGAGGGATGTTTCGGTGCCATGTTGCTGCCCATTTCGGGCAGCAAGGGGCTGCCCGAAATGTAATGCCCGAGATGTGAGCTGGTAATCAACAATTATTAATGCATGATTTGATGTATTTATTGAAGACTGAACAAGAGACGTTGCGATTCGATTTTAGTTGCAAAATATATTGTTGGGACAGCACAAACAGTGCACCCGCGGTTCAAAAGACAGTGCACCCGTGGTGGTTCATAGGAAATTTCTGAAGAGATACAGAACGGTCACCGCACCCGCGCCATAAAATCTACCGCACCCGCGGTGTTGCTACAGTAGAGGTACTGCACCCGCGGTACAAAAAGCACCGCACACGCGGTCGTTCTTTCTGAAATGTTGGTAGTGATCCAGTATGCTCAGCGCACCCGCGGTCCAAAGGGTAGAGCACCCGCGGCGAGACTGTTTTGTGAAAGGACGAGCCACGTAGCTTTACCATGCAACTGATGTATATAAGTTGCAATTCTCTTCATTTCCTTCGCAAGAAAACCGAGAAAGGTTCAGGGAAAGTTGTGAAAAATCCTTACGCTTTTTGTGAAAGATCCGCCCGTCAGAATTTGAATCCGACTTCAGTACTGTGTTCCTATCAACGCAGGCTACAACTAGACGTAAGTTGTGTTATGTTTTGATAGGTTTTGAAAGTATGATGTTGTTGGAATCGAATACACTTCATATATGATGTTCTTGGCATGTTAGACATTGTAGAATCAAAGTCAGATTGAGAAAATGATTGATTATGGAATTGCTATGATTTTCTGATCATATTGATTTGGAATTGGACAGATTTGGATTATGAATGAATTACAGATTGTATCGGATATGAGTTATGATTTGTAATTGATGTCTGTTGATTTGATATTGATGGGGATACTTAGATTGTGCCGTTATGCTGTTGATTTGACTTAAATCCAGATTAATCAAATTCAGTGTTGAATTGAGAATAGAGCATTGATATTATGATTCTTGATATGTCGTTTCAGATTTACAGAGACAGTCTTGAGTTAAGAACGGATATTGCTTCAGACCGAGACTACAAACAAAAGGTATAAGTCAATGTGGTATTGGGACATCGACTCAAGTGGGATATACTTGAGTTTCCATAAATCACATACTTATTATTATTATGTTCATTGATTTAAATTGATATGCTTGTTCTATTGATTTATAGAAAACACGTATTAGATGAGTATTAGACGAGTGATCTTGTGACAGAAGAGCCTGATAGTGGTGGGATCGCCACGGGCACATTGCACGATGTCACAGGATAGGAAATTGGTGAAAACGACAAAGTCTGTGACGGTTAGGTCAAGACACTGGATGCTTGGTTATATCGACGTGAATAGAATCGGAGTTTCTTCATTACTGTTGGTCGATATGGAATGCCAACGTCTGGAAACCGGGATACCTAGACTAGGATTGAGTCTAGTCTGAGCCGTGGAGTCACGAGTCTGATTTACGATTTCATATTGATTATGTTTCAGATTTGGATATATGTTACTGATAATTGTTACATGCTTTTACATTGTTTATATGATTGCATGTTCGTTGATTTATACTGGGATTATATTCTCACCGGAATTATCTGGCTGTTGTCGTGTTTGTATATGTGCATGACAACAGGTGGGACAGGATCAGGATCGAGGAGATGACAAGAGATCATGATTAGAGTGGAGACCACGGACTTTAATGTTGCTGTAGATAGGATTTGAACACTTGATAACTAGTTTTTGAACCTTAGTCTGTATTGAATGTATGCTGTACAGGACTTGTACCTTATTTTATACTGATATGTATACTAGTATGATTTCCATTACATTCCGCTTTTAAAAAATAATAATTAGACCCTGTTTATTATAATTGATTAAATTGTCCCAATGACAATTATGAGCTTGATTAGCGTTCGGGTCCCCACAACAGGTGGTATCAGAGCCATAGATCCTTTAGATTGAGATAGGAGCTAGTGAGCAGGGTAGAATGTGTGTTCTTTCCTACTTTTGAATGCTAGCATGTCTTACTTCTTTAATACATGTTATTTGCTTATCTGATTTGATATGCTAATATGTTTTATTGAGAATGAATTAGCACCGATTGTGGATCAACAGTAAGATGATCGGAGGAGGACTGAAATAGAATTCTTGTTTGGGGTCACTAATCCTTTTGATTATCAGACATGCCTCCGAGAAGAATACCAGAACAGGGTAGTACTTCGAATCCTCTGATGGACATTACAGCCGCTCCTATGGAGACATTATTGAAAAGGTTTCAGTCGTTCCATCCACCAACTCTGAAGGGTACTGAGAATTCAGTGGATTGCGAGAGTTGGCTAGATGATATTGAGATGTTGTTTGAGTCCTTGGACTATACTGATGAGAGGAGAGTGAAACTGATAGGGCACCAGTTGCATGATGTGGCAAAGAATTGGTGGATTACAACAAAACGGGCATTGGAACATCGAGGTATGACTAACCTGGAATGTCTTTAGAACTGAATTCTATCAGAGGTTCTTTCCAGTGTCGTACAGGAAGGATAAGGGAGCGGAGTTTGAAAACTTGAGACAGGGCCAGCTGAATATTGAGGAATATGTGACTAAGTTTTCTACTTTGTTGCGATTTGCTCCACACGTGGCCGAGAATGAAGAAGCTATTGCTGATCAGTTCATCAATGGTTTGAATCCTGAGATTTTTACATTGGTGAACACAGGGCGACCGAATAATTTTACTGATGCCCTGAACAGAGCCAAGGGAGCCGAAGCCGGTCTGATAAGACAGAGAGAAGCTTCATTTGTGCCTTCAGCACCGAGACCACAGATGCCTCCACCATCTCCCAGATTTGAGAGTGGCAGTGGGAGTGGAAAGAAAGATTTCCTGAAAGCTAAGGGAAAGCAGTTCAAGAAGTCTGGCAGCAGTTCTTTCAGTTCTAATGGCTCGAGACAGACTGGTCAGAGTCAGAGTTATACAGGACCCTATTGCAGCACCTGTGGAGGGACGCATTCCACTGAGCAGTGCCGAGGAGTGTTCGGCAGTTGCCGTATTTGTAGGCAGCAGGGACATTTTGCTCGAGTTTGTCCTCAGAGAGATTCTCAGAGATCACAGGGTGCAGAGTCATCTGGATCAGTAGCTCAGATAGGGAGACGACCATCTGCTGTTCATTCTTTCCAGCCAGCACCGTCTACTCAGTCACAGCAGAGGCCAGGAGGAAGCCAGACAGTGAGCCAGCCTCCGAGACAGCAGGCCAGAGTGTTCGCTTTGACTGAGGAGCAGGCACAGGATGCACCTGATGATGTTGTTGCAGGTAACTATTTTATTTCTGGTTATCCTGCATATGTATTGATTGATACTGGTGCATCGCATACATTTATATCTGAGCGATTTGCATTGAGTCATACATTGCCTATTGTGTCATTGTCTGCTGTAGTGTCTGTCTCTTCTCCGTTGGGGACAGGTTTGATATCAGTTGAAACGTCCTGCTCTTTTTATTGCTTTAAAAGTACTAGAAATTTTTTTTTTTTCCTTTCTCTAAAATTTTCGGCTTTCACTAAAATATTTTTATAAAATATTTTAACCCTTAAAATAAAATACCCACCATCTAGCATTTTAAAAATCAAGTGCAATGGTCATAAAATAAAATCGTCGCATGATTACCAAACCTAAAAAGCATTAAATTTGAAAAGTAAAGCTCATACTAAACCTCTCAAAATCTCTCAAAAGCATAAGTAATTAGTCTTAAAATCTTTAAATAAAATCATAAAGCATAATGCGGAAAATGTAGCGCTGGTCCTCGGGTTGAGTGCGCCTTCAGTCCAGTCAAATAACTCATCAAGTCCTCCCTCAATACCACCTGCATCCATCACACCTAGTGAGTCTAAAGAGTCAACACACCATAATCTTTATAACGAGTAATACGTAATACAGTCAACATATAACGGTGAAAAATATTTGTACTTAAAATATCGTTTTAATGAAGATGCATAAACTTGAACATAAACATTTTCATAAATATTTTCATGATGCATTTCATAACCTTAACCTTTTTCCTTTTTCCTCAACATGACATGACATAAAACATTTTTCATGATCATAAACAATTTTTTTTTCCTTTTCCTTTTCCTTTTTCCTTTTCCTTTTGTTGAATTCAGATCGTTAATTGTGACTTTCCTGATCATGCTCATGAGGGTCGATGGATCCATCTACATAAAACCACAGTACTGGGCGGCGGGGGACACCAGCAACACTCTCACCGGTCAACTGGGCCCTGGCCTATCATGATTCGAATAGAAATACGATCGTCGGGGCTCCCTCTGGGCCTTTTCCCATAAATGGGCTCCCTCTGGGGCCTTTCCCCTCACGATATTCTCATTCTTCCGTTACCACAAAACCGTTACCACATATCCGTTACCACATATTCACAATGATGGAAACACGATCGTCGGGCTCCCACTAGGACCATAACCCTCACGACGTCGCCAACATTAACGAATTAGTCACAATTATTTCACATCCTTCAACATTTTTCATTCACATCACTTTAGAAAAAAAATCATGAATATCATTACGTTTTTCATTTTTGAAACCAAGCATGCAACATGTATTTTAAATGTCTTCTTAAATCATAAAAATCCCTTAGACATTTAACAATCATCATTTAGTCATGAACAATTCATAAACATTTAAAAATAATCATATTTTCGTAAAAATAGCATTTAGGGCACTGCCATGACCTTTACTAATTTCCCGGTGTAAAAAGACCGTTTTACCCCTGGACTCGACATTTTACCTTTTCGACTTTTTTCTTGATTTCATGACTCTAACATGTCCCAAATAATTATTTAAGCTTACGTGAATTTT
The DNA here is from genome assembly GCF_025594145.1 of Primulina tabacum. NCBI lineage: Eukaryota > Viridiplantae > Streptophyta > Magnoliopsida > Lamiales > Gesneriaceae > Primulina > Primulina tabacum. The sequence goes on along the minus strand of NC_134553.1, from coordinate 25,435,592 downwards.
TCCATAATTTTATTTGGCTTAAAACTTAGACTTTTTCAATTATCTTTTCTTAATTATTTTGACGGTGTTTTAATCCCGAAAAATCCCAAACTTTAATATAAAATTCCTAAATTCTAAATTTAGTCCTTTTAAATTATTTAGCCCTTGTGGACCATGACTCAACCCCCGTGAGCCGTTTTCCAATTTCTTCTTCTTTTAAATACCCTATTTGACACCTAAACTTCGACCCCGAGCCATCTTTTGATTTTCACGAGTTACTCCCGAGCCATGTCAAACCAAAACTTGCCCAACATGCCAAAGTACCCTACTGGACTCTAATTTTGTCAAAATATCCGCCCAAAATCGAAAACGAAGCAGCCCCAGGTGACACCTAATCTGGCCGAGAGTTTTAAATTGTGTGGACTCTTGTTTGTTGTGTTAGGGACCCTAGCCAACGACCCTAGCCCCAAACCCGTGTGTTGTGCACCTCCTTAGGATCCTAGTGAACCACCCTTGCCCAGCTCGTGCCCCATGCATCGAGCCCCTGGACCCCTGAAGCTGTGCGAAACATGCAGCAGCTTTGTGCCACTCTCTCGGGTAGAGTCCTTCCTACGATGAACTCTTCGCCGCCCCTCCTCTCGAGTCCTAGCATGGCTAGGACTCTTCCCTGGTCTCCCCCACGCCCCTGACTAGCCCCTGGACAAGAGCCGCACCAAGCCCGGCCGTGAGGACCCCTAACCGAACCCATGTTCTTCCCATGACAGCAACTTACGTTTTATTTGGTGCTCTTCAAATTCCAGCGTGTATGGTGCGCTTACAAGACCCTAACTCACATGTAAACCCTTTTATATCATGGCCTAGATCATGGCAGTCCTTAAAAAACATACAATCATGTTTTAAGAATCAAAAACCTTGCTTAACATATCATGCTATGATCCAAAACAAAAATTTAGAAAAGTGGCACTTGTTTTTCTTTCATGTTATTCATGCATCCAATAATTTAAGCATTAATATGATATGATGGATGAGTAAAGGGAGATTAGGGTGTACCTTTGCATTTTATACGCACGAAAAACCGTTGACGACGAAGAACGGGACGCGACGATGGCTTGCTCTTGGCTTGATGCCTTCGAAAACCTCTTCTAGCTTGTTGTGGTGAGTGCCGTGTGTGTATGGGAGGGGTGGGGAATTTTCAGAATAAAAACTATGTGGTGGCCGATTTATTTGATGGTAGACTAGGTTTTGCAACTTTTTACACTTTAAATACTAATTAAATCCCTAAGTAGGCTTTAGGCCTATTAAGCCAAAAAATTAAGCCCATTAGTTAAATTAGGATTTAAATAAAATAATACCAAAGTTTTTCTTTAATTAAATATGTGAATTTATTAGCCGGGTTGCAAAAAAGCTCGTATTTTAGTTGAAAAACCAACACCGATAAAATTTACGCCCCGGCGTATAAAATCACCTCAAAACCCTTAATTTCACAAAAATACTAAAAATCATCGACCATCTTTTAAATAATTAAAAATAATTATTTAATAAAAATATTTTACGTTTTCTTCAGCTCCCGGTCCCCGTTCCTCGATCGTCACTTGAATATTCCTAAAATACATTTTTTATGCATGATGACAAATAAATCTCATTTAGCATATAAACAAGTACGTCACATAATTAATTAGCAACTAAAATCAATTAATTACTCAATTTTTCATAATTTCCTAGATTCGCATGCAGTTGGATTACGTCGTCTTAATTTTGGACCTTACAATTCCTCCCCCCCTTAAATAAAATTTCGTCCTCGAAATTAGATCTTAACGAATAGATCAGGATAGCGACTCTTCAAGTCCCTCTCGGTTTCCCAAGTAGCTTCCTCTTTCGAGTGATTCAGCCACTTGACCTTGACCATTGGAATGACTTTGTTACGCATTCGTCTTTCTTGTCTAGCCAGAATCTGGACAGGTCTTTCTTCATACGACATATTTGGAGTTAGTTGAAGAGGTTCATAATTAAGCACATGTGATGGGTTAGACATGTACTTCCGCAGCATCGAAATGTGGAACACATTGTGAACTCCAGAAAGTGCAGGTGGCAATGCCAGAAACGTCTTCGGGAAAGACGCTAGGAAAATCCCTCACAATATCAACATCTTCTAACTTCTGGCTGATGGATTCATGTGTAGTAGTGACACATGCTAAATACGCCTGACATCCATGCTTAATAAGCTTCCTCGCACTTAGACAAGAGATAATGTGCGGCATTTGCTGGTTTCTTACCGCCTCGAAAACAAAAGATTTACCACTGGGTGGCCTAATTGATACCGATCGCTGACGAAAATCAATCGAAGCTCCATTCGCTGATAGCCAATCCATCCCAAGTATAATATCGAATTCGGGCATAGGAAGCACAATAAGATCTGCCCGAACAACATCTCTGAATAAACGAAGCTCCAGATTCTTAACAATCTTAGATGTGAGCATCTGATCACCGGAAGGAATCGAAACTTTGAAACCCAAACCCATATCTTGAGGAGTAATATTTAGTCTTTTGATGAAGGTTTCTGATATGAAAGAGTGTGTAGCTCCTGAATCTAGCGAAGCATAGGTAGCTACGCCTAGAATGATGATCCTCCCTGCGGTGAAAATGTCTTTTAATTCTTTTGGTGTTGACACTTAAGGATTTACTATCATCAATTCCCAAAGTTGAATGAAGATTTCGTGTTGAACTTAAACATTTCTTGCAGAAGTTTCGCTTTAGTCCCTCAATCTTTTAAGTTTGCATTATTGACCCATAATTTTCGAATTATTGCACTTAAGTCCCTTAAATTTTCGAAAATTGCATATTGGCCCCCCAATAATTTCGAAACCCCCTTTCATGGTTTTCTTTAATTTTTGGCCCTTAGACTTTTTATTCTAAATCATAACATCCTTCACATAAAATAAGGCACAAAAATTCGAATCATTTTTTTCTATGGTTTTTAAAATCATCGCTTAAGTCCAACTAAGTAGAACATGCAACCTAATTTATTCTAGGCTGAAACTTAATCACAATTCAATTCTAATAACCAATTTAACATTTCATGCAGAAATAAGCAATATAAAAATGTTAAATGACTAGGTTACCCGTGATGAGTGTAGTGTCTGCCTCTTCCTCAGCTTCCTCGGCATTCATAACATAAGCTCGGGCCGTAGTAGATGCTTTCCTCTTTGGGCAATCAATAGCTTTGTGACCGGCCTCCTTGCAGTAGAAACATTTATATGATCCCAACTCGCATTTGCCAAGATGTAGACGGTTGCATTCCTTGCATGGTTGTCTCTCAGCAGGCTTTGGTGCTCCCGGATTCTGTGGCTTTGGTGGCGCTGGCTTCTTGACTTGACCTTGGGGCTTTTGAGGCCCTTGAGGTTTAGGAGGACCCGTATTTGGCTTCTTGTTGGGTTGATTGTTATTCTGATAGTGCTGCCTCTTGCGCTGAATCTCAAAGTCAATGTCCTTTAAGGACTGCTCAGCCTGATATGCATAAGTAACTGCCATAGCATAATTCTCCGGACGCATCATCATAACTTTATCCCGAATGGTAGGTCTTAGGCCATCCTTGAAATGCCTAAGTTTTTCTTCCGCGTCTCCAGCAATAAGGGGTACAAAGTGGCAACCCCTATCAAACTTCTTCACAAAATCAGCAACAGATATGTCTCCCTGACGGAGGGTCATAAATTCCCTCTTTATCCGGCTTCTGACATCAGCAGTAAAGTATTTCTCATAGAATTTCGTCTTGAACTGTGCCCAAGTGAGTGTAGCAAGGTCAACACCATGCTCGGCTCCTTCCCACCATAAAGAAGCGTCGTCCCTAAGCAGAAAAGTAGTGCATCTCACACGGTCGGCGTCTCCCATGTTCAGATAGCGAAAATGTACCTCGAGTGATCGGATCCAACTCTCAGCGGCAAATGGATCGGTGGTGCCAGAAAATTCCTTCGGCCCTAGCCTCCGGAACTGCTCATAAATATCCTGCGGTGGCCTAGGTGGCTGCTGCTGCATCTGCTGTAACTGCAGCTGTAATTGCTGCTGCTGTAACTGCTGCTCGAAGAGGCGAGCCATGCCCTCTAATGTACGAGTAGCAGGATCCCCAGGTGGAGGAGGTGGTGGTGGTGGTGCATTTCTTTGACTATTCCCTCGGCGATTAACACTGTTCTCTGCCTGATTCTCGATAACGGGTACGCGTCTAGGAGGCATTTCATCTGAATGTTTTCCAAATTCTAACGTAACCAACATGCATTTAAATCTAAGTTATCTAATCATGTAACACATCCTGACTTAATTAGCATTTTAAGCATGCAAGGCAATACTAAAAAAAAACTATTAAACAGGTATCATAAACATAATATCCATAACGTCATGCAGGTTAAATCATATAGAATCACATAAAGCAAGTAAATCTTACAACTTGAGGCTTGACGACTGATCTTCCCGGCGCTGATGGTGGCACAACCCTTTACAGGACCTTTGCTCTGATACCAACTGAAACGTCCTGCTCTTTTTATTGCTTTAAAAGTACTAGAAAATTTTTTTTTTTCCTTTCTCTAAAATTTTCGGCTTTCACTAAAATATTTTTATAAATATTTTAACCCTTAAAATAAAATACCCACCATCTAGCATTTTAAAAATCAAGTGCAATGGTCATAAAATAAAATCGTCACATGATTACCAAACTTAAAAAGCAATAAATTTGAAAAGTAAAGCTCATACTAAACCTCTCAAAATCTCTCAAAAGCATAAGTAATTAGTCTTAAAATCTTTAAATAAAATAATAAAGCATAATGCGGAAAATGTAGCGCTGGTCATCGGGTTGTGTGCGCCTTCAGTCCAGTCAAATCACTCATCAAGTCCTCCCTCAATACCACCTGCATCCATCACACCTAGTGAGTTTAAAGACTCAACACACCATAATCTTTATAACGAGTAATACGTAATACAGTCAACATATAACGGTGAAAAATATTTGTACTTAAAATATCGTTTTCAAGAAGATGCATAAACTTGAACATAAACATTTTCATAAATATTTTCATGATGCATTTCATAAACCTTAACCTTTTTCCTTTTTCCTCAACATGACATGACATAAAACATTTTTCAGATCATAAACATTTTTTTTCCTTTTCCTTTTCCTTTTTCCTTTTCCTTTTGTTGAATTCAGATCGTTAATTGTGACTTTCCTGATCATGCTCATGAGGGTCGATGGATCCATCTACATAAAACCACAGTACTGGGCGGCGGGGGACACCAACAACACTCTCACCGGTCAACTGGGCCCTGGCCTATCATGATTCGAATAGAAATACGATCGTAGGGGCTCCCTGTGGGGCCTTTTCCCATAAATGGGCTCCCTCTAGGGCCTTTTCCCCTCACGATATTCCCATTCTTCCGTTACCACAAAACCGTTACCACATATCCGTTACCACATATTCGCAATGATGGAAACACGATCGTCGGGCTCCCACTGGGACCATAACCCTCACGACGTCGCCAAAATTAACGAATTAGTCACAATTATTTCACATCCTTCAACATTTTTCATTCACATCACTTTAGAAAAAAAATCATGAATGTCATTACGTTTTTCATTTTTGAAACCAAGCATGCAACATGTATTTTAAATGTCTTCTTAAATCATAAAAATCCCTTAGACATTTAACAATCATCATTTAATCATGAACAATTCATAAACATTTAAAAATAATCATGTTTTCGTAAAAATAGCATTTAGGGCACTGCCATGACCTTTACTAATTTCCCGGTGTAAAAAGACCGTTTTACCCCTGGACTCGACATTTTACCTTTTCGACTTTTTTTCTTGATTTCATGACTCTAACATGTCCTAAATAATTATTTAAGCTTACGTGAATTTTTCCATAATTTTATTTGGCTTAAAACTTAGACTTTTTAAATTATCTTTTCTTAATTATTTTGACGGTGTTTTAATCCCGAAAAATCCCAAACTTTAATATAAAATTCCTAAATTCTAAATTTAGTCCTTTTGTATTATTTTAGCCCTTGTGGACCATGACTCAACCCCCGTGAGCCGTTTTCCAATTTCTTCTTCTTTTAAATACCCTATTTGACACCTAAACTTCGACTCTGAGCCATCTTTTGATTTTCACGAGTTACTCCCAAGCCATGTCGAACCAAAACTTGCCCAACATGCCAAAGTACCCTACTGGACTCTAAGTTTGTCAAAATATCCGCCCAAAATCGAAAACGAAGCAGCCCCAGGTGACACCTAATCTGGCCGAGAGTTTTAAATTGTGTGGACTCTTGTTTGTTGTGTTAGGGACCCTAGCCAACGACCCTAGCCCCGAACCCATGTGTTGTGCACCTCCAAGGACCCTAGTGAACCACCCTTGCCCAGCCCATGCCCCATGCATCGAGCCCCTGGACCCCTGAAGCTGTGCGAAACATGCAACAGCTTTGTGCCACTCTCTCGGGTAGAGTCCTTCCTACGATGAACTCTTCGCCGCCTCTCCTCTCGAGTCCTAGCATGGCTACGGACTCTTCCCTGGTCTCCCCCACGCCCCTGGCTAGCCCCTGGACAAGAGCCGCACCAAGCCCGGCCGTGAGGACCCATAACCGAACCCATGTTCTTCCCATGACAGCAACTTATGTTTTATTTGGTGCTCTTCAAATTCCAGCGTGTATGGTGCGCTTACAAGGACCCTAACTCACGTGTAAACCCTTGTATATCATGGCCTAGATCATGGCAGTCCTTAAACAACATACAATCATGTTTTAAGAATCAAAAACCTTGCTTAACATATCATGCTATGGTCCAAATCGAAAATTTAGAAAAGTGGCACTTGTTTTTCTTTCATGTTATTCATGCATCCAATAATTTAAGCAATAATATGATATGATGGATGAGTAAAGGGAGATTAGGGTGTGCCTTTGCATTTTATACGCACGAAAAACCGTTGACGACGAAGAACGGGACGCGACGATGGCTTGCTCTTGGCTTGATGCCTTCGAAAACCTCTTCTAGCTTGGTGTGGTGAGTGCCGTGTGTGTATGGGAGGGGTGGGGAATTTTCAGAATAAAAACTATGTGGTGGCCGATTTATTTGATGGTAGACTAGGTTTTGCAACTTTTTACACTTTAAATACTAATTAAATCCCTAAGTAGGCTTTAGGCCTATTAAGCCAAAAAATTAAGCCCATTAGTTAAATTAGGATTTAAATAAAATAATACCAAAGTTTTTCTTTAATTAAATATGTGAATTTATTAGCCGGGTTGCCAAAAATCTCGTATTTTAGTTGAAAAACCAACACCGATAAAATTTACGCCCCGGCGTATAAAATCACCTCAAAACCCTTAATTTCACAAAAATACTAAAAATCATCGACCATCTTTTAAATAATTAAAAATAATTATTTAATAAAAATATTTTACAATTTCTTCAGCCCCCGGTCCCCGTTCCTCAATCGTCACTTGAATATTCCTAAAATATATTTTTTATGCATGATGACAAATAAATCTCATTTAGCATATAAACAAGTACGTCACATAATTAATTAGCAACTAAAATCAATTAATTACTCAATTTTTCATAATTTCCTAGATTCGCATGCAGTTGGATTTCATCGTCTTAATTTTGGACCTTACATCAGTGAAGTTTGTTAAACATTGTATACTGCAGTATGATGGGCATGAAATTGAGTTAGACTGTATTGTCCTTGGGTTGTCTGATTTTGACTGTATTATCTGTATCGATATGTTGACCAAGTACAGAGCTACTGTCGATTGTTTCCACAAGATTGTGAGATTCAGACCTGAGATGGCTGATGAGTGGAAATTCTATGGTAAGGGTTCTCGATCTAGAATTCCTTTTATATCCGTATTGTCTATGACTCGATTGTTACAGAAAGGAGCGGAAGGATTCCTTGTCTATTCAGTTGATTTACTGAAATCGAGTCCATCATTGGCGGATTTGCCAGTGGCGTGTGAGTTTGCTGATGTCTTTCCAGATGAGATTCCTGGTTTGCCTCCGATTCGAGAAATAGACTTCAGCATTGAGTTGATGCCAGGTACAGTTCCGATTTCGAGGGTTCCGTACAGAATGGCACCGATTGAGTTGAAAGAGTTGAAAGAACAGTTGGAAGATCTATTGGCCAAGGGCTATATCAGACCGAGTGTGTCTCCTTGGGGTGCTCCAGTACTGTTTGTTCGAAAGAAAGACGGTTCAATGAGACTCTGTATCGATTACCGGCAACTGAACAAAGCAACGGTAAAGATTAAATATCCCTTGCCTCGCATTGATGATTTGTTTGATCAGTTGCAGGGTTCATCCGTATATTCCAAGATCGATCTGAGATCTGGATACCATCAGCTGAGAGTCAGGGATTCTGATATCTCGAAGACTGCATTCAGAACTAGGTATGGACATTATGAGTTTATGGTCATGCCATTTGGTTTGACGAATGCACCGGCTGTATTCATGGGGTTGATGAACCGTGTCTTTCAAAGATACCTTGATGATTTTGTCATTATATTTATTGATGACATATTGATTTATTCGAAGAACATGATTGACATGCTGATCATCTGAGAACTGTGTTGAAAATTTTGAGGGCTGAGAATTGTATGCTAAACTGTCGAAATGTGAGTTTTGGTTGAGACAGGTAGTATTTATGGGACATATTATATCCGGAGACGGTATAGCTGTTGATCCCAGTAAGGTTGAGGCAGTGATTTCTTGGCCGAGACCGACATCAGTGCCCGAGATTCGCAGTTTTATGGGTTTGGCAGGATATTATCGTCGATTCATCAAAGATTTTTCTAGTATTGCCAAACCGATTACACAGTTGACTCAGAAGAATGCTCCATTTGTTTGGTCTGAGGAATGTGAGACAAGTTTTCTTGAATTAAAGAAAAGACTGACTAGTGCACCGATTTTGACGATTCCATCAGGTACATGTGATTTTGTGGTTTATTGTGATGCATCTCATCGAGGATTGGGTTGTATACTGATGCAGCGAGGGCATGTTATTGCTTATGCCTCGAGACAGCTGAAACCACATGAGACTCGTTACCCAATTCATGATCTTGAATTGGCGGCCATTGTCTTTGCTTTGAAGATATGGCGACATTATCTGTACGGTGAAAAGTTTGATATCTATTCTGATCACAAGAGCCTAAAGTATCTGTTTTCACAGTCCGAGCTGAATATGAGGCAACGAAGATGGCTCGATTTATTGAAGGATTTCGATTGTGAAATCAAATATTACCCAGGAAAGTCCAATGCAGCTGATGCACTGAGTCGAAAGGTATGTTCCTTATCCTTATCGACGATAGGTGTCTCGAATTTGATAGAAGACTGCTGTTTGTCTGGATTAGCTTTTGAAACAGATTGTCAGCCTCTGAGATTATGTGCAATTCGAGCTGAATCAGAATTGATAGTGAGAATCAAAGAGGCACAGAAAGTTGATCAGAACGTATAAAATTCGATTGTTATGGTCAGAGCTGGACATCAAACAGAGTATCAGGTTCATGATGGTATTTTGTATGTGAATCATCGTATTGTTGTGCCAAATGTTTCAGAATTGAAACACCGAATATTGATAGAAGCGCACAGCAGTCGTTTTAGCATTCATCCTGGTGGCAGGAAAATGTATAATGATTTGAAGACACAATATTGGTGGAAACAAATGAAATCTGATATTACTGATTTTGTAGCCAAGTGACTGAATTGCCAACAGGTGAAAGCCAAGAGAAAGAAAACAGGAGGATTGTTACAGAGTTTGTCCATTCCTGAATGGAAATGGGATCACATTTCCATGGATTTTGTGACGCAGTTACCGAGATCCTCCAGAGGCGGTGATGCGATTTGGGTCGTGATTGATCGATTGACCAAATCTGCATGTTTTATTCCATACAAAATGACATACAGATATGACCAATGGCCGATATTTATGTGCGAGAGGTAGTTAGATTGCACGGAGTGCCGAGGTCGATTGTTTCAGACCGTGATCCTCGATTTACTTCGCACTTCTGGCAGAGTTTACAGCAGGCTCTAGGTACAAAGTTACATCTGAGTACCGCATATCATCCACAGACTGACGGACAATCAGAGCGGACGATTCAGACATTGGAAGATATGCTGAGAGCTGTAGTGCTTGATTTTAGCACTAATTGGCAAGATGCCTTGCCTCTGTGCGAGTTTTCGTACAACAATAGCTATCAGACGAGTATTGAGATGGCTCCATTCGAAGCGTTGTACGGAAAGAAATGCAGATCCCTCTTTATTGGGATGATATCTATGAGATTCCTGAGATTGGACCTGATATGATCAGAGATATGACAGAGAAAGTGAAGCTGATTCGGAAAAGAATGAAGGCAGCACAGGACCGACAGGCCAAATATGCCAATGTTCGACGAGGACCGTTGGTATATGAGGCAGGAGATCGAGTATTCCTGAAGATTTCACCTTTCCGAGGAGTTGTCAGATTTGGCAAGAAAGGGAAATTGTCTCCACAATACGTTGGTCCATATGAAATTCTCGAAAAGATAGGAGATCGTGCCTACCGACTCGCCTTACCGCCTTCATTATCAGGAATACATGATGTCTTCCATGTATCTATGCTGCGGAAGTATCTCCCCGATGATTCTCATATTATTCAGCCAGACGAGACCGAGCTGGATGAGACATTGAGTTATGTCGAAAAACCAATTCGGATTATCGATCGTAAAGAAAAACAGCTCAAAACAAAGACAATTCCGCTCGTGAAAGTGCAGTGGACTCGTCATGGCACTGAGGAAGCTACCTGGGAGACTGAATCAGACATGAGACAGGAGTTCCCAGAGTTATTTTGATGATGTGAGTCTGTTATTTTAGTTTCTATTACTTTGACTGAGCTTATTGTATTGATTTGATGGCATTTGATATGATTACCTGAGATTTCGAGAACGAAATCATATCTTAGGGGGGGAGAAATGTAATGCCCGAGATGTGAGCTGGTAATCAACAATTATTAATCCTTGATTTGATGTATTTATTGAAGACCGAACAAGAGACGTTGCGATTCGATTTTAGTTGCAAAATATATTTTTGGGACAGCACAGACAGTGCACCCGCGGTTCAAAAGACAGTGCACCCACGGTGGTTCATAGAAAATTTCTGAAGAGATATAGAACGGTCACCGCACCCGCGCCATAAAATCTACCGCACCCACGGTGTTGCTACAGTAGAGGCACCGCACCCGCGGTACAAAAAGCACCGCACATGCGGTCGTTCTTTCTGAAATGTTTGTAGTGATCCAGTATGCTCAGCGCACCCGCGGTCCAAAGGGTAGCGCACCCGCGGCGAGACATGTTTTGTGAAAGGATGAGCCACGTAGCTTTACCATGCAACTGATGTATATAAGTTGCAATTCTCTTCATTTCATTCGCAAGAAAACCGAGAAAGGTTCAGGGGAAAGTTGTGAAAAATCCTTACGTTTTTTGTGAAAGATCCGCCCGTCAGAATTTGAAACCGACTTCAGTACTGTGTTCTTATCAACGCAGGCTACAACTGGACGTAAGTTGTGTTATGTTTTGATAGGTTTTGAAAGTATGATGTTGTTGGAATCGAATACACTTCATATATGATGTTCTTGGAATGTTAGACATCGTAGAATCAAAGTCAGATTGAGAAACAGATTGATTATGGAATTGCTATGATTTTCTGATCATATTGATTTGGAATCGGACAGATTTGGATTATGAATGAATTACAGATTGTATCGGATATGAGTTATGATTTGTAATTGATTTCTATTGATTTGATATTGACGGGGATACTGAGATTGTGCCGTTATGCTGTTGATTTGACTTAAATCCAGATTAATTAAATTCAGTGTTGAATTGAGAATAGAACATTGATATTATAATTCTCGATATGTCGTTTCAGATTTACAGAGACAGTCTTGAGTTAAGAACTGATATTGCTTCAGACTGAGAGTACAAACGAAAGGTATAAGTCAATGTGGTATTGGGACATCGACTTAAGTGGGATATACTTGAGTTTCCCTAAATCACATACTTATTATTATTATGTTCATTGATTTAAATTGATATGCTTGTTCTATTGATTTATAGAAAGCACGTATTAGATGAGTATTAGACGAGTGATCTTGTGACACAAGTGCCTGATAGTGGTGGGATCGCCACGGGCACATTGCACGATATCACAGGATAGGAAATTGGTGAAAACGCCAAAGTCTGTGACGGTTAGGTCAAGACACTGGATGCTTGGTTATATCAACTTGGATAGAATCGGAGTTTCTTCTATTACTGTTGGTCGATATGGAATGCCAACGTCTAGAAACCGGGATCCCTAGACTAGGATTGAGTCTAGTCTGAGCCGTGGAGTCACGAGTCTGATTTACGATTTCATATTGATTATGTTTCAGATTTTGATATATGTTACTGATAATTGTTACATGCTTTTACATTGTTTATATGATTGCATGTTCGTTGATTTATACTGGGATTATATTCTCACCGGAATTATCTGGTTGTTGTCGTGTTTGTATGTGTGCATGAAAACAATTGGGACAGGATCAGGATCGAGGAGATGACAAGATATCATGATTAGAGTGGAGACCACAGACTTTAATGTTGCTGTAGATAGGGTTTGAACACTTGATAACTAGTTGTTGAACCTTAGTCTGTATTGAATGTATGCTGTACAGGACTTGTACCTTATTTTATACTGATATGTATACTAGTATGATTTCCATTACATTCCGCATTTTAAAAAAAAAAATTAGACCCTGTTTATTATAATTGATTAAATTGACCCTAATGACAATTATGAACTTGATTAGCGTCCGGGTCCCCACACGAAACGTCCCCACCTTTTAAATAAAAGATAATAATTTTTTTTGGCAAGAATTCGGCGACGGAGCTCCGGCAACGGCGATGACGACTAGGGTTTTCAAATGTGTTTTGGAATATCAAAAGTGTCATGAGCCTTGAGTTGTTGGGCCATTAGATGGTTGATATATTTTGTGAAATTTAAATGGACCAAATATTTTTGGTGAAAAATGTCTTTTTGGGCCCTTAAGTTTAAATCTACAAAATTTGTATATATTTTCTCATAAAATAAATAATTGAAGTTGGACTTTCATTATTTATAGTAAATGGTGATTTACAAGAAATTCAATTATAAATAACTTAATTAGAAAGTAAACAAAGGTGTTTTTTACTTTGTTGATATAATTGTGCCGGTTAGTGATTGGATCAAGATATATAATATTGGATCAATTGATTATTGTGATAATGAATTAATGGTGTATGATATGTGATATTATGCATGAAAGATGTTCAAAATCCCAAGCCCAATTTGCTATGTGTATGCTAGGATATTTTGTGTTGAATGATTGTTATAATTATCAATTTATAAGTGAACTTGATTTATAGCTCGTTCCCACCCCATGAGATGTATCCCTATTTGCCATGTATATTTATTTGTAAATATTAGTATAATGGAAGATCAAGATTGGAAGATGGTAGGCCTTGATAATTATGAAGATCGAAGACATGTAAATATTATAAGCTTATATAATTATGCATTTGCATCCCATGCATTCCCCTAGGATTGGACCTAGGCCCGTGTTTGGCTCACATGGGCCATTAGTATTGGGGCGATTAATCATCCTTGTTAGCTTATTGATTATGATAAATGCATGATATATTATAAATAATGAGTATGTGTGTTATTATTATTATAATAACAAAGTTGCATGAATCCGGCAAACATACGATCAAACATGGAGAGCTTTCAAATAAAACTAATGATGAGACCTTTTTTCAAAATTACAACACCCTCATTTTGAATTAGATTTAAAATTAATATCAAGCCCAAAAAAGGGAATTATAAAGGAGTTTATAATTTTCATGTCTTCCTTTGACAATGGATACATGATGAATGCTACCCATGCTCAGTGCTCGGCTCATATTATTGGGAGAGCCCTGGACGCCGGAAAGCTGTGACATCCATTGACATGGTGATGCGAAATACGTGGAACTCCCATGATTTCGGCTCATATTATTGAGAGAACTCATGACGACCATCCATTAAGGTTCAATATCGATGGGTAAGGCTTGACACGTGAAGATGAACGACGACATATTATTGGGTTCTAATCAAACGTGAGACAAAAGTTTACGTAAAGGGTTGCATGGAGATGCAATTGGAAACTACCTTTTAGGAATTATGATTGACTGATATTATTCGGGATCATAATTTGCTAATTGGACCTTACGTACCTACTGAGGAAATGAGTTTCCCGTTTTCACTAGAAGGTAGTGAAAAATGTCAAAACAGTGGGATTGAAAATTTATGAAGTAAAAGTCAATACTTTATATCTTACTAAATGTTTTAAAATAGTCGCAACCCGTTATCTGCATTTACTTTTCAGTACAAATTTGACAATGTCTTCAATTCGCAACCCATTATCTGCAATACTCAACAAACACAATTTAATCGGACTTAATTACCTCAATTTGCTAAGAAACCTGAAAATCATCTTGAATTCAAAAAATATAGCATATACACTCACTGAGTCGCCCCATATTGAGGCTCTGACTCGTTGAACTCTTGAGGAATTGCAGACTTACAAGGATTAGTGTGACCATGACTTGAAAGCCAAGTGTTATATGCAGGCTTCTATGAACGATGAGTTGCAGAGACATTTTGAGGATGCTAAGAGTGCGGCTGACATTCATTTGCATCTCAAAGAGCTCTTTGATGAGCAAACACGACCTCTTAGGCATGCTACCATCAAGGAGCTAATCACTTTACGCATGGGAGATGGGGCTTCGGTCCATGAGCATGGCCTAAGGATGATTGGGCTTGTGGACAAGCTCGTTGGCATGGATCTTACATTGCCATCGGAGTTGACTACTAACGTATTGCTCTTGTCTCTACCTAGCTCATTTGATCCTTTTGTGGTGAATTTCAACATGAACAAGCTGGAGCCTACCCTTGAGGAATTGGTGAACATTCTTGTTACGTTTGAGTCTACCATAGAGAAAGATAAGTTGGTTCTTTATGTGGGTTCTTCATCTAGTACGAAGACTGGTCTACATGGGAAGGGAAAGAATCGTTCTTTCAAATGTCCCAAGAAGAATGTGCCCTTGAAGAGGAAAGCTCCGAGTCCCGCTGTGGCAGCCATACCAGTTAAGGCTGACATGACTGTTGATATATGTCATCACTGCAAGAAGCCTGGACATTGGAGGCGTAACTGGTGAGAATATCTTGCCCAGAAAGGTTCTAGAAATGGTATGTTCTACATTGAAGTAAACATTTCAAAAGTAAACATTTCAATTAACTATACTTCTTGGGTATTATATACCGGCTGTGGCTCACATCTCTGTAATGATTTGCAGTTGATGGGAAGAAGTAGAAGACTTATGGAAGGTGAGACCTTCTTGAGGATGTGCAATGGAGCAAGAGTTGCTGCCAGGGCTGTAGGAAATGTTTACTTATTGTTGAACAATGATTTTAAGTTAATTTTAAGAGATGTTTTGTTTGTATCTGATTTGGTGAAAAACATTGTTTTCATTTTTATGCTTGATAATGATGGATATTCTTGTTTATTTTGCAAAGATGTTTGCAAAATTTAAAAGGATGAATATTTGATTGGTACGGAAGAACTTGAAAACGATCTCTATAAATTAAAATTGAAAGATATTCCACTAAACAATGTCCAAGCAAAAACAACAACAAACAAGATACTCTAAATTCAGCACAATTATGGCATGCTCGATTAGACATATTTCCCTAAGAAGAATGAACAAGCTAGTTGGAGTAGACATGTTTGATATGTCTGATATTAATTCTCTCACGACTTGTGAATCATGTCTAAAAGGAAAGATAACCGAAATTCCCTTTGAGGGCCACATGGACCGAGCCAAAGGATTATTGGATTTGATCCATACCGATGTGTGTGGTCCACTTAGCACCTGATAAAGATAAAAAATTGTATATTAATTAAATGTTTTATAATATAAATATATAGTTTTTATTTTATTAAATGTTTAAATATTATATGTTTTATAATAAATTGTATAAAATATAAGTAGTTGTGTAATTATAAGTTTTTACTATTTTTTACAGGTTAGATAAAACAAAAATAAACTTGGCGTTGCAAATGGGATTAAGATGATTCTTGGACCTGTAGAAAGTTGATGTTAATATCTACAATATTGGTGGCAAGCATGAGATAAAAATCTTCTCACAAATGGGATCAAGTAAAGCAAAAATTAAAGTTACCAAAGAAGTGGCAGTTTTACCAAGCTCTAGTATTTTGACCATATCTCTCAAATTACTTGGTAAAATAGTTAAAAAAAAATACCATAGTTCAACCAACTCAGATATCTACATGTTTGTTTTTATGTGGAGAAGAAAATTCGGATGGGAAGATTTTCAAAAGTGATGTGTATTAAAATATTAATTTCTTGGAACACCAATGAGACTTATGTGTAAAAAATAATATTTTATTTGTGGTTGTCTCCCCAAATTTGGCTATAAATAGGGGTGCATTGTAATATATTGAGATATCCCTCATTTTATGAACAAACCTTTGAGTTCATAATATTTCTCTCTTTGTTTTCCCTTTATTTCTTCATTTAAATATAATCAGCATGTTAAATTCATATTCAAAGTTTTACACTTTGAATAATGAGTAGCTAATTTCCCAAAGTTGAAATGAAAAGGTGAAACTCTTGGCATGATAATATGGTTATTAAAAGGTAAGAATCTATGTTTTATATTATTTAATCATTATTTATTGTTTATGTTATATTTATTTCTTTAAGTATTATTATACCCTACTTATAAGTGGGAGTTTTGATTTATTGTTGCTATATGTTACACTAAATTCTTGGAACCATTTAAATGTTAGTTTGGTATTACCAACCATTTAAAGTGGATGTCTTGATTTATTATATATGAATATATCATAATATTAATTTTTTGGTACCATTTAAATGTTTGTTTGGTTTTACCAACCATTTAAAGTGGGAACCTTGATTTAGTGTTTACAAATATATATAGCACAATAAATACTTGACAACATTTAAAAGTTTTGGTATATATTATATACTTATAAGATAATAATATATAACATAATAAAAATAAGATTATTTAATATATATTGGAACCATTTTATTAAGTGGATTTCAATAATGTTCATTAATGTTAACTTTATTAAAATACCAAGAGTGGATCCTTTAATCTCAACTACTTAAATTAAAATTTGAACAATTAAAAATTACCAATTAAAGATTCAAACTATTAAAAGAAAAATAAAACAAAAACAAAAATAAAAAGACATTGTAGTGGACTTGTAATTACCTTAGCTTCCCTGTGGATACGATATTCGGACTCACCGAATTATACTACTTGTGGACAACCTGCTCTTGGGAGTGCAACAATCAAAGTCGCAACAGCACCACCACTAAGCATGAACATGCCTACTTCATCACATTTACCGATGATTTTTCAAGGTATGGGTATGTGTATTTGATGAAATACAAATTTGAAGCCTTTAAAAGGTTCAAAGAATTCAAAAATGAAGTAGAGAAACATTTGTGACGAAGTATAAAGTCACTTCGATCGGATCGAGGTGGTGAGTACTTGAGTGCCGAGTTCCAAGAGTATCTTAAGGAGAATGAGATTCTCTTGCAGTGGACTCTGCGTGCTACACCGCAATTGAATGGTGTTTCACAGCGCCGTAACCAGACTTTGATGGACATGATTCGGTCTATGATGGGGTTCACGGATTTGCCGCCATCCTTTTGGGGATATGCACTTGAGACAGCGGCACTTTTGTTGAATAATGTCCATTCAAAAGCAGTTTATAAGACACCATATGAGATATGGATGGGTAAGCCTCTCAAATATTCTTATCTTAGAATATGGGGATGCCCTACTTATGTGAATCAGGTAGTGAGAGGTAAATTGGATAGTCGATCCATTTTATGTTACTTTGTGGGATATCCAAGAATTCAGTTGGATATTATTTCTATCATCCTCAATAAACAAAGGTGTTTTGTTTCTAGGAATGCAACTTTTTTGGAAAAAGAAATTCTATTGGGTAGAAAAGGGGAGATGATAGAACTCGAAGAGGTTCAAGAGACACCCACAATTGAAGAACACACACCCGAAGAGCCAAGAGAGGATATTAAAGCTCCTAGAAAATCCGAGAGAGTCTCAATACCACCTATGAGATATATTCTGCTTCTTGAAGAGGGCCATGATGATCCTTACCATGAATGTGATCCAATAACCTTCAAGGAATCGTTATCTGATGCCGATTCATCCAAATAGCTTGAAGCTATGGAATCTGAGATGAATTCTATGCATTCGAACCAAGTGTGGAATCTTGTGGATCCACCTGAAGGACGTGTTCCCATAGGATGTAAATAGATTTACAAGAGGAAACTTGGGGTGGATGGGAAGGTATTGACCTTCAAGCCGCGATTGGTAGCAAAAAGCTATACTCAGAGATAAGGAGTTGACTTTGAGGAAACATTTTCTCCTGTTGCAATGTTCAAGTCTATAAGGATATTGCTAGCCATAGCTGCATGGTATGACTATTAGATATGACAGATGGATGTAAAGACAACCTTTCTTAATGGGGATATTAAGGAAGAGATTTACATGTCTCAACTTGAAGGGTTTACATCTATCGGAAGTGAGCATATGGTATGCATACTTCAGACATCTAGGAGTTGGAACCTCATATTCGATGGTACAATCAAAGAGTTTGGTTTTACTAAGAATCATGAGGAACCCTATGTGTAAGAAGGTCAGTGGGAGTGCTGCGACATTCTTGGTGCTTTATATTGATGACATTCTACTCATTGGGAATGTTGTAGGGATGTTGCAATAAACTAAAATATGGTTAGTGAGTAAGTTCTCGATACAGGACTTGGGTGAAGCATCTTTTGTATTGAGAATACAGATCTATAGAGATAGATCAAGAAGATCGAATGGTCTCACTCAGTCCACATACATTAATACCATCGTTAAGCCATTCTCGATGTATGAGTCCAAGAGAGGACATCTACCAATGTGTCATGATGTGTCTCTATCCAAGTCTATGTCTCCCAAGATTGGTACAGAGATAGTGGCGATGACAAGCATTCCTTATGCATATGCAATTGGTAGTATCATGTATGGGATGAAATCTACACGTCCTGGTGTGGATTCTGCACTAAGTTTAGTGAGTAGATATCAATCGAACCCTGGTCTTCCATAATGGAAAGCTGTGAAAGACATCCTCAAGTATTTGAGAAGGACCAATAAGTTTTTCTTGGTCTATGGAGGTGGAGAACTGAAATTGGAAGGCTATGATTACTAAAAGTCAACTTCTGGGTCATATTCATACTCAATGGTGCTGTTGTCTCTTGGAAGAGTTCCAAGCAAGACAGTACTGCAGATTCCACCACTGAGATGAATACATTCTGCATCAGCTGCAGCAAAAGAGGCTGTTTGGTTAAGGAATTTCATTTAAGAGTTGGGCGTCATTCTAATGGAGTTGCTCCAATCCATGTTTTTTGTGACAACACGGGAGCCATTGCTCAGGCGAAGGAGCCAAGGTCTCATCAGAAATTCAAACATGTATTGAGAAAGTACCACATCTTCCGAGAGATTGTGGAAAGAGGAGAGGTGTCAACTGACAAAGTCGGCTCCGCAAATAATGTTGTTGATCCACTAACTAAGCCTTTACCTAGAACATTATTCGAGAAGTATCGGGAATCGATGGGTTTGAAGCATATGGGTAGTTGGCTCTAGTGCAAGTGGGAGATTGCTAGAGTAGGTGCCCGTCGAGCCAAGGGTTGGCCGATGGTTCATATTGAAAATCTATGTATAAACAATCTTTATTTTAATTATATTTGAAATTATTGTTTTGGCATATCTTTATCTGTATACCCATGCTAGTTGCATAGATAAAGTCCTTGAATAAACAAATAGTAGAAAGGATATGAGATGCTCATATGATGAGTATCATGAAACTCATATTTAAAATACTGTATATTCTAAACAATCCCTAGTCGATTCAGCCGCCGTTAAGAAGGATAAAGGCTGCTCGAGTTTGAGACTAGTATTTGCGATGTGAGTACCATGTTTCATTGGTAGGGGACATTGTGATGTCCGAGCATCCAGATAGGTGCTCCTTGTAGAGTGCACTGAACAACCCTCCATAAAGGACTTTCCAAGTGTTTCTCACTTATCGAGTGAAAACGTCCTAGTTTATGGTTGTACACCATTAGTCCTTATGACCCGAGACAACATTGAGATTCTATATGCTAGCATTGCACTTTGACTTGTTTACCGACTCATATGGGGTCATCAAGTGGCAAGGTTGGGTGTTTTGTTGAAATATATAGGCGTTAATATATTATAGTCGGGGATTCACCGCTTACCTTCGGGTATGGATATCATATGTGATCTCATGTGTATGTAGTTTTAAATATCTGTTCAGAGTGTTGGTGGTAATTAAGAAAGGAGTTTCTTAGATTATATCATCGATGCAACTACAACATGACACATAATATCGATTCTTTGGCAACTCTCGATATACCAATAGTTGTCGAATCGGTCGGGATATATGAGATGAAGGGACTGTACTGTACGCTAACCATAATGGAATGGTTCTTGCAGGCACCATCATTTGAAACCTAGGGAATCATGTAAGCTATGCTGCTAGGCATATAACATGATTGCTTGGGTACTATCAGACTTGAGTTCTGACGTTCTTATTATCAAGAAGTAGATAAGTAAGAATGAAGCAACTGGGGTATGCTCATATAAGGCCATGTTTAGTCCTGAATCACATTGAGATGTGAACCCAATGGTAGTTGTATAAATGAACCATTGAGGACCACACAAGTACTAGATTTCTAGATCCCAATGAGAACGAAATTAGTTCAATGAGTTAAACGGCTTATAATTGAGTTTATATGCGCAAAGAAAAATAAGTATGAATTCTATAAGAGGATTATGGGGATGTAACTTTTAATTTGTGGAAATGTTCCTAATTAAAATTTGGCTCAAATAAATAATATATTTGGAAGTTATGATTTTCATAAACATTGTTATGGACTAAATTAACTTAATTCAAGTGTTGAATTAATTAAACACTAGTGGACCTAGTAGAGTCCAAATAATTATATTAATTCAGGTGTTGAATTAATTAAATAACATTGAGTCTTATAGAGCCCAATTGGAAATAATTATTCAACTAGTGGGCTTGAGTAAATTCAAGTAAGATTTAATAGATCTCAAATGTGTTTGAGATATTTAAATAATATTCCATGGGCTTTGTACATGTTAAAAGCCCAAATTGCATGCAAGGGAGGTGAAGAGTTGTGAGACAATTTTTTCAATAAACAAGTCATGTCTTGTACATGCACTTCAACTTTTTCAAGCATCAAGAAAAGTTTTCCTTCTCTCCTCCCTTCACCTTGGCCAAAATTTTGTCCCCATTTTTCTTAAAAAAATTTGATTCTTCGTTTGATGAATTTAGAGAAAAATTCTCAATTAAAATGCCTTGCATTTTCTAGTGCAAGTGTGAGGTGGTTCTAGCTTGTTGGTGGTGGGCTTGATTTTGAGGAAGGAGTGCTCAAGGGAAGCTTGTAGATTATCTACCCATTGAAGAGCTAAGTTGTTTAACAACTTAGTTGGAGCCATCATCAATTTTTGTGATTGATAGGTAAAACACTAAAACACCCTATGTATGATTTTGTGTTTTTATTCGTATTTGCTACACACTAAGTGAGGGGTGCTTGGGTTTTGATATTGTAAATGTTTTTAAAATTTCTGTTGCGCATTCCGGTCACCCATAATCGATCCCTTCTACAAATTTCCTCCCCGCTCCTCCGGTGATTGTTCGACGCACGTAACTTCAAGTTTGTGAGCATATAATCATCAAGGCACGATTGTATTTTCATTTTATCCTCATTCACGTCATAGTATGCTGATATCTATGTAATTGAAGGATCGTGTGTTGGGCACATTGAGGTGCTTCAAACACAATATTCTCCAAGAGTTGCATAGCTCGTGTTCTAAAAATGTTTACACCGATGAATTAGATCAAGTTTTATATTAAATCAAGCGGAAAATACTCGAAGTAATCATTCGTTAAGAAACATTGATATATTTTATATCCTGTGTAACTAAATAACTGAAAATAAAGGGAATCAATTGTGACATATATCAGTTCAGTTATGGTGAAAACTGAACTGACAAATGCTCTAACTGATGAAATCGGTTTGAGAACAGAAGTTAAACAATTAAATACACAAGATATATTAATGGATGTTTGGAGACTTCAACTGCTCTTACGTCACCCCTTCTACCACCTCAGGTAGGATCCATTAGAAGACTTTGATTTATACAATTGATTTGTACAAACCCACTCAGCTTAGAACTTACCCAACTGCCTAACTGAACTCCTAGGGTAAACTGAAGGCAACACCTTCCAGTCAACACTTGTTTAACGTCTGTGTATCAAAGACTATATACACAAGTTTAATGTCTTTGTGCAAAACTATATTTGAGTGGTGGTGGTGTGTGTGGAACGTCTGCTTATTCGTTTTCTTAAAAAGTACTAGAATTTTTTTTTAAAACCTCACATAGCATTTGGATGAACCATTAAATATTTTGACATCATTTTAAAATAATACAACCAACTATAATTTGAAAACCAAAGGAAATATTTTAGCATAAAATTGTCAAACATTTTACTCAACCTAAAAATAACATTTGAAAAGTATAGCACATACTATAACCTCTCAAAAATCTCCCATAACATAAATAAAAGTCATAGAATATCTTTACATAACTTAAGATCATAAATCATAACTAGTGCGGAAAACTAGCGTCGGTCCTCGGGTTATGTGCACCTTCAGTCCAGCAAAGTCAACCACCAAGACCTCCATTAACATTATTATCACACTCACCTGCATCAATCACACCTAGTGAGTCTAAAGACTCAACACATCATATTCTTGATACCAAATAATACGTATAAAAATAAAATACAACAGTGAAAATACTTGTACTTAAAATATCATCTTCGTGAAGATGCATAAACTTTAAACATGAACATTTTCAGTAAACATTTTCATGATGAATATACTTTAAATAAAAACATTTTCATAATGATGCATCAACTTTAAACATAGACATTTTCATAAACTTTTCATAATATTTTCATAAACCTTTTCATATTATCCTCAACATATTCATATGAACATGCATAACATAAACCTCAACATTTTCCTTTTCCTCCTTTCATAACATAAATCCTTTCATCATGAGCATATGCATATTTCTTTTTTATTGAATTCAGATCGTTAATTGTTACTTTCCTCAAACCTCAAAAAGTCGATGGATCCATCTACATGAAACCGCAGTATTGGGCGGCGGGGGACACCAGCAACACTCTCACCGGTCAATTGGGCCCTGGCCTATCCTCTTTCGAATAGAAATACGATAGTCGAAGCCCCCTCTGGGGCCTTTTCCCATACATGGGCTCCCTCTGGAGCCTTTTCCCTCACGACATTTCCATTCTTACCTCAAACCTCATACCTCAATAGTCACAATTACTTCACTTCCTTCAATGTTTTACATTCTCATTACTTTATAAAAATCCCTCATTTAATATCCTTTTCATTTTAAAATTAAGCATGCAATATTTCTTTTAACGTTATTGTTTCCTCATAAAAATCCGTAAACATTTTAAAAGAAACTTTTTAACATATAAAATCCATAAATCTTTTAAATAAATATTTCAACATCATAAACATTTAAAATATGTATTTAAATCATAAACATTTAAAATAAACCTTTTAACATATTAAATCATAACCTTTTAAAATAATATTTTGACATAATAAATCATAAATATTTAAAATCCATGTCATAAAAATGCGTAAACATTAGAAATAATCATATTAGTATGTAAAACAACCTTCAGGACACTGCCATGACGTTTACTAATTTCTATGTGTAAAATGACCGTTTTACCTCTGGACGTAAAATTTCACGTTTTTGATTTTTTCTTAATTTCATTGACTTCTAACATGTCCCAAATAATTATTTAAGCTTACCTGAATTTTCTCATATTTTTATTTAGTTTAAACCGAGAACTTTTAAATTAATCTTTAAATGTGACATATTAATGCGTTTAAATCCCGAATAAACCAAAACTTAATATAAAATTTCCAAATTAAAAACTTAGCATTTTAATAATTATTTGAGCTAAAATCTAGGTGTTTCAATTAATTCGTTAATTAGCGTTTCGTGCGGCGATTAAATCCCAGATAAATCCAAAACTCGTTATTTTGATCCCAAATTTTTAACATAAAATTTTTAGTATTTATTCTACCGTTCCAAGTCATGATCCACACTCGTGGACCCATGGATTCACTTTTAGCCTTTTAATTTTCGAAATAGACACCTTATCGAACACAACGAGTCATCTCCTAATTTACTCGAGCCACGCCCGAGCCACCTTGAGCCAAAACCTAGCCAACCCACCTAGGGACCCTACTCACCAAGCCCAGCCCCTAGGACCAGTCCCTAAGTCACACAATCACTCCTGGAAAGTGAGACCAAATCTGCCCCTGTGTGTGCGTGTGTTACCCTTGAGCAATAGGAATCCTTCTCCCTCTAGGACACTACCAGCTGCTAATCACTCGACCCCTCATGAACCTAACCCTCCCTGGAACACGCCCAGACCCAGCCCAAGCCCTTTAACTCACGCCCGAAGCACTGCCTATGACAGCAATCTCTCGCGTAGCACACGCTGCCCTACTTCTCTCACGTTCTTCTGTGTTTGGCTCGAGCCACGTCGAGCCACCCTGCACCAACCCATTACCCAACCCTTGGCCAACCTCCCTTGACCCTGATGGACCAGCCTGGCTTGTGCCCAGGCCATCCTCAAACCTTTCTTTTTCGCTGCTCTCAGATCTGTGCGCATGGGAGAGTCCTAGTTAACTAGGACTCTTCCTTAGCCACATCCCTCGACCCTAGCCGCCCTAGGACCCTACCTAGCCTTCGAACCTGACCCTCCTAGAGCCCCAACCAGCCCTGGCCAAAGCCCCAAGCCCCATGCAAGGAAATCGAACCCATGAAGACAACACCAACTCTCGGCCCTCTTCCCTTAACTCATGCACGTTTGTTCCAGCTTGTGTTTGTTTACATGTACAGCTTATTTGTGTGATTAGGACTCTTTAAAACATGTAGAACCACCCTTTAAATCTTACGTAATCATGGCAGCCCGTTAGGATCATGTTAAAAATAAATTTTGGATCAACGTGCATGAGTTAAAAACCCTTCTTGATGCAAAAACGAGAATATTACCAAGGTTTTCTTATTTTTCATGCAAAACAAAATTAAATAAATACTATAGTGTGATATATTTTTAAAGGAAAGAATATGGCGTGCCTTTGCTTTTAAACGCACGACTATTCGTTGATGATTGGCGAAGAACGGGGCAAGACCTTGGCTTGAATTCCCTTGAGCTTTCTCGATATTTTCTTCACAAAATAGTGAAGGTGTGTGCCGTGTGTTTGAAGGGTATAGGGAGAAAATTTCAGACTTGAGGCGTGAGACTCAATAATTGTATCTGTTGCAGCTCGAATGCATTCCTTGAGATTCGTGTCTCGACTTTTCCGACATCTATGCTGGAACTTTTGTCTTTAAGTGTTGCTGCAACGTCCAGTATTGTACCTTGATCGTACAATAGCTTTTGTATCGTTGTGCGTAGCTGGAATTCACTTAGATAAGCTTGTCTTGATCTGTAACCGAATTAATCCTAACTGATGCACCTAAATGGCCATCCAATTGATATTCAGTTGGACTGGTGAAATCAGTTGACTCATCAGTTGAAATGATTTCACTATTTCAGTTGAACTAGTCAGCTGAGCTCTTCATCAGTTAAGCACTTCATCAGCTGGCCGGGCTTTTGAAGGTCTTCTGCTGAACTGCCTATCAGCTGGACAATCAGTTGAACTATTCTTTGATCTATAAGTTGAGCTGATTCAGTTTGGGCAATCAGCTGGTACTTTAAGTTCGCATCTTGATAGGTGTGGTTTTTACGTGATTTATTGCATTAGTTTGTGTGTGTTTGCATTGTGCATGCGTACATTTCATTTACATTTTGTTCGTTTTAAAGTAAGCATATGCATTTGATCATTTCTCACTTGTGCGTGACAAATTTGAAGGTAAAATGATCGGAAAACCGAAATTGGAGCAAAGTGTGCGAGCCAAGAAAAACATACAGAAAGGTTGGCGCCCGAGTGGTAGAATATCACCGCTCGGGCGCGAGTGATGATCCGCGCAGCAAATTTCCAGAGAACATGGCGCTCGGGCGGTAATTTTCTACCGCCCAGGCGCGAGAGATGCCTTCAGAGAAGAAAACATACAGAAAACTCGGCGCTCGGGTGGTGAAATTCTACCGCCCGAGCGCGAACTGCCCGCATTCCCCAAGCAATTTACAGAAGGTGTGGCGCTCGAGCTGTAATTTTCTACCGCCCGAGCGCCACCTATTTTTGGAAAAAGTTCTTTTCCGATTTCTTACCTTAGTCGTTGGATGTGGATGATATGGAAATGGGATTTGGACGTTTTTGGTATCATTTAGACATTATTGGAGAGCCGCCACAAGCTTTGGAGAGGACGTTGCGCTTGGAGTTGAAGATTCGAAGATTTTCGGGCATCGTTCCTTTTCGTCACGAATAGTATTTCTAATCTAGTTTTTATCATTCAAACATTGTTTTGTTTATTTTAAATATGAATCCGAGTAGCTAACTTTAAATATTTGTTGGGATTTAAGGGATCCTACCCCAAACTTTGATTTAATTAATTTATATTTCGATTGTTGCGTTATTCTTGAATATGCTACTGTTTTTCATTGTGTTGTTAGAGCGTAGCTAACTTTATCAAAGTTTTTATATTGAGAGTGAGTTCTAGAGAATAACTTGTGATAGGAACGAGTAGTATAATCCGTGGATTTACAATTTACATAGATATATGAAAATGGATACGGGCCGATATTCATAGTCCGGTAGGGCGAAAACTAGGGGATTTCATAGATCGACACGCGATTCACTCTTGATAAATAATTAAAGACATTTAATTACTTCATTGAGTAGAATTAGTTTGGCATAGCTCGAGAGAGTGTGTTCAATTGAATAGGAAATCCTGTCGGAAGCATACAATCACTATCAAACGAATTAATTAATTATCGAGGGTTAGGTGAACCTAAATTCCCAACAAATTCATTTCTCATTGAATTTTAAATCAACCATTTTAGATTTTATATTTCATTATCCAATTCCTTAATCATTTTATTTGCGTATTTATTTGAGCATGGTAGTAATAAAACAACCAATCAATTTTCGTTGCTAAAGATTTAATAACTGAAAATAATAATTGTCAAATACAGTCTTCAGTGGAACGATACTCGTACTCACGTACATTATACTATTACTTGACATCGTGCACTTGCGATTAATTTTTGAGCATACAAAATAATATTTTTATTAAGGATTCCACAGTGCAAGTTTTGGTCGATCAAGTTTTTGGCGCCGTTGCTGGGGACTGTAAATCTACAATTTTATTTTCCATTATTTACTTTAGCATTCTCTATTTTACTTTGTTTGACACCTTCGATTTCTTCGCAGGTATCTCTCTTGTGCATGCCAAGGTCTCTAGGGTCTGAACTAGAGATATTCGATCCCGAGATTGAAAGAACCTTACGCAGGAGACGGCAACAGCAGAGGCTTAAAGACATAATGAACAGGAACGAACGTGAGGAGGAGCATCATGAAGATCTAAGGGTCGAAGGACCAAGGCGTATACCCATGCTTGAGTATGCGCAACCGTCGCTTGATGGAGCACGTACAAGCATAGTGCAACCAACTGTCAGGGCAAACCAGTTTGAGATCAAGCCAGCCATAATTCAAATGATCCAGAACACTGTCCAATTCGGGGGGAATGCGCTAGATGATCCGAACACTCACATCGCTGACTTCTTAGAAATTTACTATATTTTTAAATTTAATGGAGTTTCAGATGATGCTGTTACACTACGTTTATTTCCGTTCTCTTTGCGTGATAAAGCTAAATCTTGGTTGAATTGTTTGCCCATAGGGTCAATCACAACTTGGGAAGACATGGCTAAGGCATTCCTCCTGAAATATTTTCCTCCATCGAAAACCATGAAGCTGCGAGAGGACATAACCACCTTCTCTCAATTTGAGCAGGAGTCACTCTACGAGGCTTGGGAGCGCTACAAAGACTTATTGCGAAGATGCCCACATCATGAGTTGCCTCTTGGGTTAGTTGTCCAAACTTTTTACTATGGTTTAATTTCATCTAACCGAACCATGATAGATGCTGCGGCCTG
Organism: Primulina tabacum; assembly: GCF_025594145.1. Classification (NCBI taxonomy): domain Eukaryota; kingdom Viridiplantae; phylum Streptophyta; class Magnoliopsida; order Lamiales; family Gesneriaceae; genus Primulina; species Primulina tabacum. The sequence goes on along the minus strand of NC_134553.1, from coordinate 25,407,162 downwards.
CGGAAATATGTTGAGGAAAACTGCAGAAGAGGGGTATGAGTTATTAGAGGAGATGGCTGCTAGCAACTATCACCCTCAATCTGAGAGGAACACTCAGTGAAGGAATGCAGGAGTACATCAGGTAATTGATTCTTCAGCTGTCACTGCACAATTAGAAGCACTTAACAGGAAAATAGACAGCATGAACGTAAACGGGACAGCGATGCGCCTGCAAGAGATATTTTGTGAAAAATGCAAAGGAGAACACTATGTTAAAGATTGTCAAGACAGTGGTCCTTTCTATGTGAATGAGGAGGCACCAGTGAATCAAGTGGGGATTCAAAACTGTCCGAGGAATGATCCTTATTCAAATACATACAATCCTGGATGGAGACAACACCCCAACTTCACATGGGGTGGTCAAGGCAGTCAGACTCGACCACAAGGAGGACAGCAGTATAGTAAGCAACCGATGTATCGACATGAGCCTCGAGATGAGAAATCTAGTTTGGAGCAAATGATGTCTAAGTTCATTTCAGCCACCGAGACTAGACTGCAAAACCAGGATGCATCAATAAAGGGCTTGGAGAATCAGATAGGTCAGTTGGCTAAAATGATCATGAGCAGAGAACCGGGCACCTTGCCAAGCAACACGGAAACTAACCCGAAAGAGCAAGTGAAAGCCATAGCGTTGAAGAGCGGAAATGTGCTTGAGCAAGAAGAGAAAGAAAAAGAAGATCAACGAGAGCGAGCGGTTGACACATTTACAGGTAAATCTTCTAAATCTACACCCGCACCCACAGCACAATCTAAAATTGCAATTCCCCCACCTTTCCCTGCAGCATTAAGAAAGGCGAAATTGGATGCGCAATTCAGTAAGTTCTTAGAGGTATTCAAAAAATTGCACATAATATTCCTTTTGCTGATGTTCTGATGCAAATGCCGAGCTATGCTAAATTTCTGAAAAACATTTTGGCTAACAAGCGGAAGTTGGAGGATCACATGACGGTAAACTTGACTTAGAACTGCTCTGCATTGGTACAAAACAAGATACCACCGAAACTAAAAGACCCAGGGAGTTTTTCTATTCCTTGCATGATTGGTGATATTGTTTTTCATAAAGCCTTGTGTGATCTTGGAGCAAGTATAAATCTTATGCCGTTATCTGTATTCAGGAAACTCGGATTAGGAGAACCTAAGCCAACAAGGATGTCCTTGCAACTAGCAGACAGATATGTCAAATACCCGCGAGGAGTCACAGAGGACGTCCTGGTAAAGGTGGACAAATTAATATTTCCTGTAGATTTTGTAGTACTTGACATGGAGGAAGACGTGGAGATGCCCTTGATTTTGTCTCCCCTTGTGACTGGCAAGGCCCTGATTGATGTTCAAGAAGGGAAAGTTGAGATTAAGAGTGGGCGAGGAAGAAATTACTTTTGACGTCTTTACTGCTCTTAAGCACACACTGCACACCGATAATTGTTTTAGAATTGATGCTGTGGATTCGCTTGTTTAATTTTGTGCAGGAGGCCATGAAAGACCCATTGGAAGCCACCCTCACAACTGAATTGGAGGATGACGATTTGGAACGAAGAAAAAGCTGAAATAGTGGCATACTTTAATGCCAACCATCCATGGAGAAAGCCAATGAGGATGAGACTGGAGGATTTAGGAGAGCGCCGAGATTTGACCCCTCCAAAGTCAAGCATCGAGGAACAACCAACGCTTGAGATCAAACCCTTACCTCCGCACCTAAAGTACATATACCTAGGTGAGAATAACACTTTACCTGTCATTATCTCTGCTGCTTTGACAGATGCTATGGAGGAAAAATTGTTGCAAGTTCTCGAAAGAGCACAAAAAGGCATTCGCCTCGAAGGTAGCAGACATCAAGGAAATCAGTCCATCGATCTGCATGCACAAGATCTTGATGGAAGAAAATTACTCACCCCTCGTGCAACCTCAAAGACGACTCAATCCAAAGATGCAAGAGGTAGTGAAGGCTGAAACTATTAAGCTTCTCGATTCAGGTATTATCTATCCTATTTCCGATAGTGTATGGGTGAGTCTTGTTCAATGTGTGCCTAAGAAAGGTGGGATTACGATGATCAGTAATGAAAAGAATGAACTTATTCCCACGAGGACTGTTACGGGGTGGAGGGTGTGTATTGACTGTAGGAAGTTGAATGATGCCACCCGTAAGGACCACTTTCCGCTTTCCTTTATTGATCAAATGTTGGAGAGACTAGCGGGGCATGAGTTTTACTGTTTTCTAGATGGGTATTCGGGGTATAATCAAATCACTATGGCACCTGAGGACCAAGAGAAAACCACTTTCACTTGTCCATATAGAACTTTTGCATTTCGCCGTATGCCTTTTGGTCTTTGTAATGCACCTGCTACATTTCAGCCCTGCATGACTGCTATATGATATGATTGAAACCTTTCTTGAAATATTTATGGATGACTTTTCTCTTTGGTGCAACATTTGATGAATGTTTGCAGAATTTGAGATTCGTGCTGAGGAGGTGCGAGGAGACGAACCTGGTATTTAATTGGGAGAAGTGCCACTTCATGGTATAAGTGGGAATTGTCCTAGGGCATAAGATTTCAGAGTATGGAATAGAGGTGGATAAGGCAAAAGTGGAAGTTATCAAGAACTTACCACCTCCGACATCCATAAAGGGAGTTAGAAGCTTTTTAGGCCATGCCGGTTTCTATCGGCGTTTTATCAGAGATTTTTCTAAAATTGCCAAACCTCTTTCTTCCTTACTTATGAAAGATGTACCTTTTGATTTAAATTCTGACTGTGTACAGGCATATGAGGATTTGAAGGAGCGTTTGGTGACGGCTCCTGTCTTGGTGGCACCAGATTGGGATCTACCCTTCGAAGTCATGTGCAATGCCAGTGATACTGCGGTTGGTGCCGTCCTCGGCCAAAGGCGGAACAAGATATTTTACACTATATACTATGCAAGTAAGACTCTAGATGAAGCACAACTAAATTATGCCACAAGTGAAAAAGAGTTACTTGCAGTAGTATTTGCACTCGACACGTTCCATACATGCCTTGTTTTGTCTAAAGTAATTGTGTTTACTGACCACCCCGCCCTTAAATATATGCTTGCTAAGAAAGAGGCCAAACCACGATTGCTTAGGTGGATGTTACTTCTCCAAGAGTTTGACCTCGAAATAAAAGATAAAAAAGGTGTAAAAAATGTGGTGGCGGACCATTTGTCTAGACTGGAGCTTATTAGTAATGACTGTGTAGATTAGGCTATTGATGATTGGTTTTCTGATGAGCAACTGTTTGAGGTGAAACATTGTCCTTGGTATGCCAATTTTGCTAACTTTCTTGTCACATGCACACCTCCAGCAAATCTATCGTTTCACCAATGAAAGAAATTTTTTTCGCACGTGAAGTATTATTTTTGGGAGGAACCGTTTTTGTTTAAGATTTGTGCAGATGCCATGATAAGAAGGTGTGTTGCAGAGGAAGAGTTTGGTCAAATTCTCCACCATTGCCATGACTGTGAGGTAGGTGGTCATTTCGAACCAACAAAGACGGCATCTAAGGTACTTGAATGTGGCTTTTATTGGCCAACCCTCTTTAAAGATGCTCGTTCTTATGTGCTAGCCTGTGATAAATGCCAACGGACATGTAACATCTCTAACCGTCATGAAATGCCTTTGAATAATATCATTGAGTGTGAGGTTTTTGATGTGTGGAGAATAGACTTAATGGGACCGTTTCCCAGCTCATTCACAAAAAAATATATTTTGGTGGCGGTCGACTATGTGTCAAGTGGGTAGAGGCAGAAGCATATGCCACTAATGATGCTCAAGTGGTCCTGAAATTTTTTAAAAAAAATATTTTTAACAGGTTTGGGACACCACGAGCAATCATTAGTGATGGTGGCACACATTTTTGCAACAAACTCTTAAAAAACCTTTTGACCAAATATGGTGTCACACATAAGATATATACTCCCTATCACCCCCAAACGAGTGGTTAAGTAGAAGTGTCGAAACGAGAGATCAAGCGGATTTCGGAAAAGGTAGTAGGTGTCAGTCGGAAAGATTGGTCTGTGAGGTTAGATGATGCTCTTTGGGCATATAGGACTGCGTTCAAAACACATATAGGCACTACACCATATAGACTACTGTTTGGTAAAGCATGTCATTTACCTATAGAGTTAGAGCATCGAGCATACTGGGCAACAAAAGCACTAAACTTTAACTTTACTGATGCAGGTGAACGAAGTCTGTTGCAAGTGGATCAGTTGGAAGAATTCCGGAATCTGGCATATGATCTCGCACTGTCTTACAAGAAAAATACAAAGAGGGCTCATGATAGGCGGATCATCAAAAGAGAATTCAAAGAAGGCGAAAATGTGCTACTCTACAACTCCTGGTTGCGACTGTTTCCCGGAAAATTGAAGTCGCGATGGTCTGGTCCATTCGTGATTTCTAAAGTTTACCCATCGGGAGCTGTAGAATTGAAAGATGGAAAGGATAGGACATTTACGGTCAATGCCCAGCAACTGAAGCACTACATGAGTGGCACAATTGAGCCACAACTTGAAATCACCCGGTTCCAAGACACTCCAAACTGATACTGACCGACAGTCAAGTTCTCGACTATAAATTGAGAACTACCTCTCTCCCCCTTATCTTGCATTTAATTCAAGTTTATTATTTTCGTATTTATTCTTATTTATAGTTAGAAATTCCTATTGTTTTTTTTAATTTTCAAAAAAAAAATCAGAAAATTGGGCGAATGTTCGCGACCGAGAGGTAAAAATATACCGCTCGAGCGCGAACGCCTGTGATGGGAATAAGTTTCCCGAGACATTGGCGCTCGGGCGGTAATTTTCAACCACCCGGGCGCCTGCACTTAAAATCGATTTCCCCTTCCCCTTTTTCACTTTGCACGAAATATCTTCCCCAATCCCTAATTCTAACTCACCCCCTTCTTGATTTTTGCAATAAATCCCTTCCAAATCGGAATTCATGCAACGTAGCTCGCAATCTTCGTTCCAATCAAGAATCTTCCGCACTCTGGTCATCCTCTACGAATCAAGTCACCATCTCCACACTCTATCACCATGGCTCCAAAGAAACAACGAGGTATCCAGTTCCTCCTCTTCATCTTCGTCCTTCGATAGACATCGTTTTGTGAGTGAGGCGGCTAGGGCGAGATACGATCATGCTAAGATTCACAGAAACCCTATAGCCGAGAGGGGATTCCGTAGACAATTTGAGGATAGACACTTAGGGCCTCTTGTGGATTTGTAAAGACGGGGATGGGAAAAATTTGTAAATCAACCTTCGGCTGCAGTGGTCTCAGTGGTTCGGGAGTTTTATGCAAATGCCGCGAAAGGGAAGGATGGTACGGTTTTTGTTAGAGGTCGACTTGTTCCATGTGACTCAGTTGCAATTAACGCACTATTAGAGACACCTGAAGTTGATGACTCTCGATTTGAAGCTTTGGTAGCTGACCCTAATTATGATACGATACTCGCAGCGCTATGCCTTCCGGGCGCGATGTGGAAACCGTTGGGCGGACCACCGAGCTGTTTTGACGAGAAGTATTTGAAAGCCGGAATTGCCCTATGGTATCTATTTTCAGCCCGAAGGATGATGCCGGTCTCATATAAGAGCGAGGTGCAAAAAGAGCGGGCGACGCTACTATTTGCCTTGACCGAAGGGTAGGCAATCAATGTGGGAAAACTTATAAATTCTCAGATCATAATGAGTGCTCACAACAGTCATGTCGGTCTCTTCTTCCCCACCATCATCTCGGAGTTGTGTGCAAGAGCAGGGGTGGTTTTTCGGGATGACGAGGAATGGCTACAACCGGTTAAACCTATTTGTGTGGAAGACTTACAGCGGAAGAGCGCTAAAAGGCAGATAGACTTTCCCACTCGCGAGAGAGATGTGGGTGGATCGAGCACAGCCGCATCCCGTAGCCGGCTGCCACAACCCCGCAGGCGAACCCAAACTGACAAAATAGATGAAGCCCTCACCTTCATGGCGCATCAGGATCAGGTCAACTTGAACGTCAATGACCATCTTGCGTACATTGAATCCATGATGCGCACTGTGCTCGTACAAGGGAGCGCTGACCCAGGGAACATACCACCATCCTCGCCATTCAATCCCCCGTTCCAGTTTCACTATGACTATCAGCAGCAAGGGGACGTTTCGGGAGTGCCACCGCCAGAATTTGACGAGGAAGAGCCTTGATCAGGGGAGTTCATTGTTTCCCCTTCTTTGCATTTTTATTGTCTATTGCGTTATGTTTATTTCTTATTGTTGTTTCATTCGTGCATTTATTTTTGCATTTGTTTTTGTGTCTCCATTCGTGTTTGCATTTTTGTGTTTCGGTCTTTTGTGCAATGGGGACATTGCACACACCTAGTGTGAGGGGGTTGGTCGTTTTGTTTGTGTCTTCCATGTGAGTCAGTTGATGGTGAAATAAGTAAATTGGTAGCCAATGATGATTTTGGGCTAAATGAACTGCATGTTGCTTAGTCTTATCACTCATTATGAATCTCCCGATGAATTGAAATTTTTTATGCACATTTAGTGGATTTTGATAGTGGTGTCGATGACAGTTAAGTTCAAAATAATCTGTGAGGGGAACTGGAGAAACATAAGATGCGAGTAGAATTTGAATGAATATCTGTTGAAATGAGTGACTGACCAGTAGCATGAACTCGAGTAGAAAATCAAAAGTATACCTCAAATATCCTTCATCCCAGTCGTGCATAGGACCTAAAAATTCATCTCTCGGCCAGATAAATAAACATACCCTATATTTCAAGCCTAGGGAGTACGCATGGGAAAGCTATGCGCCTGAAAAATAAAAAATAGAAAAAAAAAGAAAAAAATGGGATGTAAGGGGGATGTAAGGCGTTGAGGAATGTCAGAGAAAATTTTTGACAAGTGCATAGTGAAAATGATCTATGTACTCCCAATCTTTCAAAACCACTTGAGCATTTATGGCTAATGACTCCCTACATTTTGTTGTTCAACCATGAAACTCGACCACTTTTTGTGTTTATTGGTTGGTCCCAAATGGAAACAGAACTCAGGAAAGAGAAACTTGCGTTGACTTATTGATTCGGCGACCCACATGATTTGTGAATAAAACTATTTGAAACACAAACTAGAAAAATTCACAGCACACAAACCACACTTTTTTGGAAAAGTACAAATGTTTTGTGATGTTTTGAAAAGGGGGTATTAATAGATGTTGTGTTTTGACTAATTGGATGTGGTTCACAAACCCACTGAGGGAGGAGATGTCAGTTTGCTACTTCGCCATCAGTCTAGTTATTTTAATACTTTCACTTTGTGTTTGTTTCATGTTTTGGTTGTGGTTTGTAACATATTTTGCTTGAGGGCAAGCAAAAGGTTAGTATGAGGGGGTTGATAGGTGTAGTTTTTACGTGTTTTATTGCATTAGTTTGTGTGTGTTTGCATTGTGCATGCGTACATTTCATTTACATTTTGTTCGTTTTAGAGTAATCATATGCATTTGATCATTTCTCACTTGTGCGTGACAAATTTGCAGGTAAAATAACCGGAAAACGGAAATTGGAGCAAAGTGTGCGAGCCAAGAAAAACATACAGAAAGGTTGGCGCCCGAGCGGTAGAATATCACCGCTCGGGCGCGAGAGGTGATCCGCACAGCAAATTTCCAGAGAACATGGCGCTCGGGCGGTAATATTCTACCGCCCGGGCGCGAGAGATGCCTTCCGAGAAGAAAACATAAAGAAAACTCGGCGCTCGGGCGGTCTCGGGCGGTGAAATTATACCGCCCGAGCGCAACAGCCACATTCCCCAAGCAATTTACAGAAGGTGTGGCGCTCGAGCGGTAATTTTCTACCGCCCGAGCGCTACCTATTTTACCTTAGTCATTGGATGTGGATGATATGGAAAGGGGATTTGGACGTTTTTTGTATCATTCAGACATTATTGGAGAGCCGCCACAAGCTTTGGAGAGGACGTTGCACTTGGAGTTGAAGATTCGAAGATTTCCGGGCGTCGTTCCTCGCATTTTAGTCACGAATAGTATTTCTAATCTAGTTTTTATCATTCAAACATTGTTTTGTTTATTTTAAATATGAATCCGAGTAGCTAACTTTAATTATTTTTTTGGGATTTAAAGGGATCCTACCCCAAACTTTGATTTAATTAATTTATATTTCGATTGTTGCGTTATTCTTGAATGTGCTACTGTTTTTCATTGTGTTGTTAGAGCGTAGCTAACTTTTACAACGTTTTTATATTGCGAGTGAGTTCGACAGAATAACTAATGATAGGAACGAGTAGTATAATCAGTGGATCTACAATTTACATAGATATATGAAATCGGATACGCGCCGATAGTCATAGTCCGGTAGGGCGAAAACTAGGGGATTTCATAGATCGACACGCGATTCACTCTTGATAAATAATTAAAGACATTTAATTACTTCATTGAGTAGAATTAGTTTGGCATAGCTCGAGAGAGTGTGTTCAATTGAATAGGAAATCCTGTCGGAAGCATACAATCACTATCGAACGAATTAATTAATTAACGAGAGGTAGGTGAACTGAAATTCCCAACAAATTCATTTCTCATTGAATTTTAAATCAACCATTTTAGATATTATATTTCATTATCCAAATCCTGAATCATTTTATTTGCGTATTAATTTGAGCATGGTAGTACTAAAACAACCAATCAATTTTAGTTGCTAAAGATTTAATAACTGAAAATAATAATTGTCAAATATAGTCTTCAATGGAACGATACTCGTACTCACGTACATTATACTATTACTTGACATCGTGGACTTGCGATTAATTTTTGAGCATACAAAATAATATTTTTATTAAGGATTCCACAGTGCAAGTTTTGCTCGATCACATCTATTATCTTCAGTTTTGGCTCGTTTAAGTGATCAGTTCGAAGACTGATTAGTTTCAGCGTCCTGCGTACTTAGGTAAATCATTAGAAACAAAATAACAAGTTTTTGTATAATTAAAATCAAAATTGCGAGCATGAAATGTTCCAACATAAATGTCATTTGATCTATATTGTGTTCAGGTTTTTGAATAAGTTTGACAAGAAAATTTTCCTTTTACATGACTCATGCTCACGTTTTCCTTGATTTTGTGTAATGGGGCTGCTGACTATTGTGCTAGGGGGCTATTAACGTCGTGAACTAAGGTAGCAAGGGGTTGGAGTTGGATTTGTGTCGAAAGCATTGAGGGCCGATCGATGCTTAGCATTTGTTGGCTCAGTTTTTGCGAGATCAAAGGTTTTGGGTTGTGTCGATGTGCATGGCTTGAATCCAGACAAGAAATTGACCCTCTTGGGTTTGTGATAGGGCTGGGAGAGGGCCATGAACGGCTGGTCATGGTCTAGGAGTATGCCAAAGGGGTTAGAACGAGAGAGGGTTCGTTAGCTTGTGCGGCGCGGTTCGAGGGTTGCACGCGAGTGTTTTTGTTTGGACAGTAAGGCTAGCTAAGATGGTTCAAGGAGGATCTCATGAGTTTGATCTTGGTTCCAGAATAGCTGGTTAGGTGCTGGACACGTCGGCTTTTGGCTTGAATCGATAAACACGTGGCTTGGTGCATTAGGAATTGCAGGAATTTCAAAGTGCAAAAAATCCAGCAACTTTCAGTGTCCGTTCAAGAGACTTAAGTGGAATGGTCTTGATGTTTTAAGTGCATTTAGGATGCGTATAAGGTGTGGCAAAAATTTGGAAAGTTTTGGTTATGTTTCGGGTTGATTCGGGTTAAAACCGGGACCCTTGTCCAAGTTCTAAAACAAAGTTTTGAATCAGGTCCGAGTTTACGTCTAAAAAATGTTTAAAAATATGTTTTGGAGGGTTTTAAGGAGTTTGGTAAGCTTCGGATCTAAATGTAGAAGTCTAGGGTAAAATGGTCATTTAGGATTTTCAGGGGCAAAATGGTCATTTTGCACCCGAGTCGAGATTTTAGTCCTGGCAGCGCTCTGAGCACAATTTGACATGTTTTATTTAAATGTTTTTGTATCACGAACGCGATTTTTATGAAATTATGAAAAACACGTTGCATGCTTGGTTTTAAAGAAAATTACGTATATGCATGATTTTGATAAATGATGATGTTTCTGAAGGATGAGAATTGGTTGTGACTGACGATATATGTATATGATGATGATGAGGACTATTCTCAGTGGATGGTAATACTATCGCTGATGTGCGACAGCCACCGAGTACCACGGTTATGCGCAGATGGATCCATTAGAGCTGATACAATAGAGCTGATACGATTAGAGCTGATATGAAAGTCACAACTAATGAACTGAATTCAATTAAAGTAAATGTATAAGTATATGTTGATACGATGAGCTGTTTTGACATGCATGCTTTTATGATATGGTTATGTTTACGCTTTTAAGTTCATGAAACATATTTTATTACAACACTTTTTATTGTGGCTTGTTATGTATATGTATTTGCTATTAACGGTACATGTGTGTTGAGTCTTTAGACTCACTAGGCGTGTTTGATGCAGGTGAGCATGTTGATGAGAAGGCTCGAGATGCCGAATTCTGAGTAGGCAGGGCTGGATGTGCGCACATGATCCGAGGACCATATTTTCCGCACATCACGTTTTTATGAGTTTAGAGTGGACATGAACATTTGTTTTATACGCTTGTTTTGATTTTTTGTTGACCACCAGGATTTTTACTTGTTTATTTTTACGTACATTTATGATAGCCGAGTTGGCAATTTTTATATGCAGTATTTTATCTGTTATTTGATTACGATTATTTTAAAAAGATGTATTTTTCAGCAGTAGTCCACGCATGCAAGATTTTAATTTTGAAATTAAGTTTAAAAAAAATTTAATAGCACTTTTAAAGTAGTAGATATTTCAATATTTCTCCCTCTTTTATGTGAATCAAAAACTATATTTTCACAATAATTTAAGCAAAATTTTTTGTGTCACGCCCCGTAATCGAGGCGTCGGTGACATCCGGCATTGTTTAACAATTACTTGAAAACAATTAAGCCTCGTAGCAAATGGCCAAAAATCAGTCTTTTTCATATAACAAAATATTGTCTTTACAATGACAATGGAATAAAAATTATATCAGAAATGCGGAAGCGAAATACAAAAAAGAAACTGTAAATTCTTGATTCTTGTTCTTTTCATTCGATCACCATCCTCAGAAAGCTTCTTGTTCCTCCTCATTCATTTGTTCTTCATTCTTATCTGAAAGTTGTTAGGGGTTATTATTTTGGGAAACACTCAGCAAGTGGGGGCCGATCGATTTCCAAATTTACATATAGAACTTTATTGATCATGAGATAGATTATCTATTGTTTAGATCTTGAGTTCTTATTTTGAAAAAAAAATGATATTTCCTGAAAAAAAGGAGAAAAATACAAAAAGAAAGATATTGAAGATCTATGTAATTTTTAAGTTATATGCTACGACCCATATATCTCTCATAAAAAAAGAAAGAAATAGAGAAATTTATTGTACAAATTAAATAAATATGTGGTCAAAAAGCATAAAATTAGTCTGATTCCATGATGTTATGAAAAAAAATTATATCATGAAAAAATATATAATAAGAACAACTAGATTTTGAATCAATGGATTTTCTATCTTTTGATTAGTTTGGCTCGTTTGTCTGTCTGCATTTTGTAAACTATTTTTCTGAGCATTTATCTGTATTCCAACTCCATGAGAGAAATCGTTGCCATAAATTGAAACATTTATTAACCTGTGAGGATATAGAGTTGAGACTCTTACTAGGAATTTCTGAAGGCCGTGTACATTTAACTACCTGAAATAAGCTTTGAATTGATCATCTCAAATTATTTCATAAATTATAATTATGATGATCTTGATATAACTTTGACAGTTTTCAAATTTAATTTAAACACTTAGATAGCTTTGATTACATTTCTATTTAAATTAATCAATATGTTTTGTATTGCTATTAACGCTTAAATTGCTAGGGACTAGCAATAAGCTGGTTGGGAGGTGTGATAAACATAAAAATTGTACATTAATTAAATGTTTTATAATATAAATATATAGTTTTTGTTTTATTAAATGTTTAAATATTATATGTTTTATAATAAATTGTATAAAATATAAGTTGTTGTGTAATTACAAGTTTTTACTATTTTTTACAGGTTCGATAAAACAAGAATAAACTTGACGTTGCAAATGGGATTAAGATGATTCTTAGACCTGTAGAAATGTTGATGTTAATATCTACAATATTGGTGGCAAGCATGAGATAAAAATCCTCTCTGAAATTAAGTAACAAATAAAGTTACCAAATGAGTGGCAGTTTTACCATGCTCTAGTATTTTGAACATATCTCTAAAAATTACTTGGTCAAATGGTCTGAAAAAAATATCACAACTAGACAACTCAATTATCCACATGTTGCTTTTTATGTGAAGAAGCAAATTCGGAGAAAAAAATTTTCAAAAGTGATGTGTAATATAATATAATATCTTGGAACACCAATGAAGACTTATGTGTAAAAAAATAATATTTTATTTGTGGTTGTCTCCCCAAATTTGGCTATAAATAGGGGTGCATTGTAATGTATTGAGATATCCCTCGTTCTATGAACAAACCTTTAAGTTCATGATATTTCTCTCTATATTTTTCCTTTATTTTTTCATTTAAATATAATTAGCATGTTAATTTCATATTCAAAGTTTTACACTTTGAATAATGAATAGCTAACTTCCTAAAGTTGAGATGAAAAGGTGAAACTATTGGCATAATAATAAGGTTACCTGAAAGGTAAGAATCTATGTTTTATATTATTTAATCATTATTTATTGTTTATAATATATTTATTTCTTTAAGCATTTTTATACCCTACTTATACGTGGGAGTTTTGATTTATTGTTGCTATATGTTACACTAAATTCTTGGAACCATTTAAATGTTAGTTTGGTATTACCAACCATTTAAAGTGGATGCATTGATTTATTATATATGAATATATTATAATATTAAATTTTGGAACCATTTAAATGTTTGTTTGGTTTTACCAACCATTTAAAGTGGGAACCTTGATTTACTATATATAAATATATCATAATAATAATTTCTTGGTACCATTTAAATGTTAGTTTGGTTTTACCAACCATTTAGAGTAGGAACCTTGATTTAGTGTTTACAAATATATATATAGCACAATAAATACTTGACAACATTTATAAGTTTTGGTATATATTATATACTTATAAGATAATAATATATAACATAATATAAATATGATTATTTAATATATTGGAACCATTTTATTAAGTGGATTTCAATAATGTTCGTTAATATTAACTTTATTAAAATACCAAGAGTGGATCATTTAATCTCAACTACTTGAATTAAAATTTGAACAATTAAAAATTACTAATTAAAGATTCAAACAACTAAAAGAAAAAATAAATAAAAAGACATTGTAGTGGACTTGTAATTACCTTAGCTTTCTCTTGGATACGATATTCGAACTCATCGAATTATACTACTTGTGGACAACCTGCTCTTGGGAGTGCAACAATCAAAGTCGCAACAAGTTTTTGGCGCCGTTGCCGGGGAAATTATAATTTAATTTCAAGTCTATTTAATTTTGTTTATAGTTTATTTTTCTTTATTTGAATTTTTATTGCTTTTGTTTGTTTTTATTCTTTTGCATTTGCATGAGCATTTGGTCACGTACACTTAGTGGTCGACTCATTCGAAATAACCCTTTATTTTTACAAAACATGGCGGAAGAACCCATCCAAGAAAATGAAGATGAAATTCAATCTCAACATGATCATGATAGACGAAGAACACTTAGAGATCATATGAATCCTACATGTACTAGTGCACCTTCATGTCTAGTTTTTCCCCCTGATGCATCTCATTTCAATTTTAAGCTTGGTATTATCCAACTTTTACCCAATTTTCATGGCTTAGATTCTGAAAATCCATACATGCATTTACGAGAGTTTGAAGAAGTGTGCAACACATATAATGATCTAAATTGTAGCATGAACACCATTCGACTTAAGCTTTTTCCTTTTTCTTTAAAAGATAAAGCTAAAACTTGGCTACAAAATCTTAGATCGGGATCCATTCGAACTTGGGATGAATTGCAACAACAATTTTTGAAAAAAAATTTTCCATCTCATAGAACAAATTCTTTCAAAAGGCAAATCATCACTTTCACTCAAAAACAAGGAGAAAATTTTTATCAGTGTTGGGATAGATACAAAGAATTGCTTAATCTTTGTCCACATCATGGTTTTGAAATTTGGAGAGTTGTTTCTCAATTTTATGAAGGCTTAACACCTAAAGATAGGCAAATGGTTGAATTTATGTGTAATGAACATTTGAAGATAAAGATCCAAACGAGGCAATTGAGTATCTCGATTCATTAGCTGAAAATGCTCAAAATTGGGACACTATAGGTACAATCGAACCATCAAACAAGATTCAATCTCCTACATCTGGTGGAGGTATGTACACTCTCAAAGATGAACAAGATCTTCAAGCTAGATTTACCTCTTTGGCAAGAAAATTTGACGCACTTGAATTGAAAAATAATGGTCAATTAAAATCTGTTCAAGAAATTGTGTGTCACATCTGTGATACAAGTGATCATTTTACAAAAAATTGTCCCACTTGGCCCTCTTTTAAAGAATGTCTCCATGAACAAGCCAATGTTTTGAACAATTTCAAAAGGTCAAATTTTGAACCATTTTCTCAAAATTACAATCCAGGTTTGCGAAATCATCCAGATTTTAGTTGGAGGAATGATAATGCTGCACAATTTTCACAACCAAATTTCAAAAATCAACAAAATTTTCAAAATTATGCACCTTATGTTCCTCCACCTAAAAGAAATTTGAAAGATACATTGAATTCTTTCATTGCAAAGCAAGAGTCTATCAATACTCAAACTGCTCAAACCATGACAGATTTGAAAGATACTCTTGCTACATTTGCATCTGCATTTAATGTTCATGAAAAAGGTAAATTTCCTTCACAACCTCTGCCTGATCCCAAGGATCATCATTCACAAACTGGAACTTCTGGAACTCAACCGATGGATCAGGTAAAATCTGTTATTACCCTTCGAAGTGGTAAGGTTGTGGAAAAATCCATTCTTGAACCTTGTGAAGATGATGATAAATCAACTCCAAAGGGTAAGGAAGTGGAACCCATAACTTGCGAAGAGGAGGTTCAACAGACAGTGTCACCACCATTCCCTCATGCATTGAAAAATACAAAAAATCAAATTTGAATTCTGATATATATGATATTTTTAAACAAGTAAAAGTTAATATTCCTTTATTAGATGCAATAAAACAGGTACCATCATATGCCAAATTTTTGAAAGACTTGTGCACTGTGAAAAGAAAATTGAATGCGAAAAAGAAAGCATTTTTAGCCGAACAAGTAAGTGCAATCATTCAAAATAATAATACTTTGAAATACAAAGACCCTGGTTGTCCTACTATTTCATGTATTATTGGAGAACGAAAGATTAAAAAAGCCTTGCTTGATCTTGGAGCTAGTGTGAATTTACTTCCATATTCAGTTTATCAAGAACTCAATCTAGGCGAGTTAAAATCTACTTCGGTAACACTTTTACTTGCCGATAGATCTGTTAAAGTGCCAAGAGGTATGGTAGAAGACGTATTGGTCCAAGTTGATAACTTTGTATATCCTGTCGATTTCATAGTTTTAGATACACAACCTATCGAAGCTTGTAATGCAATTCATGTAATTCTGGGTCATCCATTTTTAGCAACTTCTAATGCTCTTATAAATTGCAGGCATGGAATAATGAAGTTGTCATTTGGTAACATGACCTTGGAGCTCAATGTTTTTAATCTTTGTAAGCAATCACATGACAAAGGAGATGAAAGTGAAGATGAAAATCTTATTGAAACTCTTGTAGAAGAAAACATTCAAGAAGGGAGTACTCGTGATCAATTAGATATTTGTTCAATTGTAACTATTAAAGAAAATATCCAGGATCAGAGAAATAATTTGATGCAAACAAAGACGAACCACCCATATTGGAGTTAAAACCCTTGCCAGAAGAATTGAAGTATGCATTTCTTGGAGAAGATGAAACATATCCGGTGGTAATTTCTTCCAAACTAGAAAGTGATCAAGAAGGTCAATTAGTTGATATGCTTAAAAGACATAAAAATGCAATTGGTTGGACACTAAAAGATCTCAAGGGCATTAATCCACTAATTTGCACTCAAAAAATTCATTTAGAAGAAAATGCTAAAACATCTCAACAACCACAAAGGAGATTAAATCCACACATGAAAGATGTTGTGAAAACTGAAGTTCTCAAACTACTTGATGTTGAGATTATCTACCCTATTTCTGATAGTAAGTGGGTAAGCCCAACACAAGTAGTTCCAAAAAAATATGGCATCACAGTGATAAAAAATGAAAAAGGTGAATTGTTAACAAGTCGAGTCCCATCTAGTTGGCGGATGTGTATTGATTATAGAAAATTAAATGACGCCACTAGAAAAGATCATTTTCCATTACCATTTTTGGATCAAATTTTAGAAAGAGTAGCAGGTCATCCATACTACTGTTTTCTTGATGGATATTCAGGTTATTATCAAATTCCCATTGCACTCGAAGATCAAGATAAAACTACATTCACATGTCCTTTTGGAACATTTGCATTTAGAAGGATGCCATTTGCATTATGCAATGCCCCAGCAACATTTCAAAGATGTATGCTAAGCATTTTTTGCGACATGGTTGAAAATTGTTGGGAAATTTTCATGGATGATTTAACTGTCTTTGGGAATACATTTGATAATTGTCTTCAAAATTTGGAAAAAGTTTTAAAAAGATGCGAGGAAAAAGGTCTTATTTTAAATTGGGAAAAATGTCATTACATGATTACTTCTGGAATTGTTTTGGGACATGTCGTGTCATCTCATGGAATTGAAGTTGATAAAGCAAAAGTTGATGTCATTGCCTATTTACCCCCTCCAAAAATCATTAAAGAAATTCGTTCATTTTTGGGACATGCTGGATTTTATAGGAGGTTTATAAAGGACTTTAGTTTAATCTCTAAACTCATTTGTAACCTCTTAACAAAAGACACTGCATTTGAGTGGACTCAAGAATGTCAAAATGCTTTTGATAAAATCATTCGACATTTAACATCAGCTCCTATCATGCAACCTCCTGATTGGTCTTTACCATTTGAAATCATGTGCGATGCGAGTGATTATGCAATCAGTGCAGTATTGGGTCAAAGAAGAAACGGTAAGCCTTATGTGATATATTATGCAAGTAGAACTTTAAAAAATGCTCAAATGAATTACTCCACAACTGAAAAAGAACTACTTGCTGTAATATTTGCATTAGATAAATTTCGTTCTTATTTGATTGGATCAACGACTATTGTGTTTACTGATCATTCTGCTATTAGATATTTGTTGACCAAACAGGATGCAAAGACACGACTGATACGATGGATTTTGTTGCTCCAAGAATTTGACATTGTGATCAAAGATAAAAAAGGAACCGAGAATGTCGTAGCCGATCATTTATCGAGACTAGTAACAAGATCATCTTGTGAAATGACACCAATTAACGATAATTTTCCTGATGAACATTTATTTTCAGTTACTATTACACCTTGGTTTGCTAACATAGTAAATTTTCTTGTGACAGGAAAAATGCCACCGCAATGGAGTTCTCAAGATAAAAGAAAATTTTTGAATGAGGTAAAAAACTTTTATTGGGATGATCCGTATCTGTTCAAGTATTGTCCGGATCAAATTTTTCGACGTTGCATACCCGACAATGAGGTAAGTAGTGTCATTAAATTTTGTCATTCAGAAGCATGCGGAGGACATTTTTCTTCAAAGAAAACAGCTGCAAAAATCTTGCAGTGTGGATTTTATTGGCCCACTTTATTTAAAGACACCCACGAAATCTGCAAGATCTGTGAAAATTGTCAAAAATTGGGTGCGATTTCAAAAAGAAACATGATGCCTTTGAATCCTATTATTTAAATTGAAATCTTTGATTGTTGGGGAATAGATTTTATGGGACCTTTTCCACCGTCGTTTGGATACTTGTATATTTTAGTTGCAGTTGATTGTGTTTCCAAATGGATAGAAGCAATTCCATGTCGAACAAATGATCATAAAATCGTCATCAAATTTTTAAAAGAAAATATTTTTAGTAGATTTGGAATTTCTCGAGCCATGATAAGTGATGGGGGAACTCATTTTGTTAATAAATCATTTGCTTCATTAATGAGAAAATATGGTATTACTCATAAAGTAACTACTCTTTATCATCCTCAAACAAATGGACAAGTTGAATTAGCTAATAGGGAGATAAAGCAAATTTTGGAAAAAACTTTTAACTCAAATAGAAAAGATTGGTCTCTGCGACTTAATGATGCACTTTGGGCATATCGAACAGCTTTTAAAACATCATTGAATATGTCTCCCTATAGGTTGGTTTATGGAAAACATTGTCATTTGCCTGTGGAATTGGAACATAAAGCTTATTGGGCGATCAAAACTTTAAATTGCAAGCATGGATGATGCCAAAAAATTGCGTAAATTGCAACTTAATGAACTTGATGAACTCAGAAATGACGCGTATGAGAATTCAAGGATTTATAAAGCAAAAATCAAATCATTTCATGATAAAACAATTCTTAGAAAATCTTATGAGATTGGTAAAAAAGTTTTGCTTTATAATTCTCGACTTTACATATTCCCAGGAAAATTACGATCAAGATAGACAGGCCCATATGTTGTAAAGCATGTGTATACTTATGGAGTTGTGGATATTGAAAATCCTAAAAATGGTGATATTTTTAAAGTAAATGGACAAAGGCTTAAACCATTTTTAGAAAATGAAATCTTTTAAGAAGAGTTTATTTCCCTTTCCTGATCCATGATTTTTTTTTATTTTTTTTGGTGTTGCATTTAAGTTTGTTTGTTTTTATTTCAGGTTTTCTTAATCTTTTTATTTTTCCGGTTAAATGACGGATAACGGTACTCCGTGACTCTCATAGTCGGTTAAATCAGTTTCCCACAATTGTTGATTAAAAAAAAATCATTTTTTTTCTTTTCAAAATGGATGAAATTCTCTCAAAAATTTGTAAATATTTTCCCTGTTTCTGAAAATGTTCTAAGAAAAATTTATGCAGGAAGGTGTGAAAGATTGAGATTGCTAATGCAAAAAGGAATTCCAGAAGATATTCGTCTTGTAATAGAAGCTAAGGTCCGATTAGGAGGAGAAGTTCCACAATCATTGCTCATTCGGTATTTGCCTGGATTAGGAAAAAGCACTTATGCAAAAAAACGAAGGGCCAAAAGTTTAGGGGTTTGTCATAAGTGTGCAAGATGGACTTGTGACATACGATGCAGATCTTCGGGATGTGTTTCCAATAACAGAGAAGATAAAATTGGTTTCATTAAGAATGGTCTGAGTAAGGAGTCTTTAGATAACATCTTATTGACTCTTAAGACGCATTCTAGTGGACATGTGCATATTGAACTTCTCCGTTTATGGAAACAATTCCAAGATGAGCGTCATAGCCTTGGGAATCCGACTAAAAAAGACCATGTTTGCTAATTTATAAGAAAATTGGATGGGAAGCATATCCTCGACTCATAGAAGGCGTTGAAGCCGTTTCTGGACGTAAAACCAGAGGAAAATTGTGAGCCACAATCACACTACTGTTTATATGCATGTGTGTCATTATTGTTTTTACTATTTATTCTGATTACAGCTTTGACCCATAGTTTTGTCATGATAACATATTACCCCTATAAAATCTCTCATCTTTCTCTATATTTTCGCATACCAAAAAGAAAAGTAAAAACATGGCTGATATCCTCTGCACAAACATTGAAAAATATTTGTGTATTTTGTGGGTCGAGTCCTGGAAAAAATGAAGTGTTTGTAGAAGCAGCGAATAATCTTGGAAAGATATTGGCTGAAAGAAAAATTCACTTGGTATATGGGGGAGGTAATATTGGGTTAATGGGATCTGTTTCAACATCTGCTCATCTTGGAGGTAGTCAGGTTTTGGGTATTATTCCTACAGCTTTAGCTGAAGGAAATATTATAGGTGTTACGATTGGGGAGGAATTAAAAGTTTTTTCTATGTATGAAAGAATCACTCAAATGATTGAAAATTCTGATGCTTTTATCGCACTACCAGGTGGTTTTGGTACATTAGAAGAAATTTTTCGCACTGTTTCTTGGGCACAACTTAATATCCATAATAAACCTGTGGGCTTGTTGAATATCAATAATTATTATGACAGTTTGTTGACATTTCTTGATAAAGCTGTGGAACAGAATTTCATTTCAGAAAATTCACGACGGATGCTCATCTGTGCTTCGACTGCCGACCAATTAATTGATGATTTGGAAGCTTTTGTTCATAAGCCTGATCCGATGATAACAAAGATCAATTGGTCACAATCAAGCAGTAAGAAAAGAAAGTTGGATCATTGATTCAAAAGTCGTGGATTGGTTTGCGTTTGTTTCAGTTTGTTGTCTTCAATAAAATTCCAGGTGATATCTCTTTCATTATGTACTCTTTATTAATAGTTATTTTGACATTAGGGACAATGTCATATTCTGATTTAGGGGAAAACAAACTTATAAAAAAAAATTAAAAAATAAAAAAATTATATATTATTTTAAAATAAAATCATGTTTATTGTTTGTATCTTAGTAATTTTTGCAAAAATGTCATACTTTACATGTTTGAAAGATTTAAATTAGAACATGCATTAATCTATTTAAGAATGTTTAAATTTTTATTTGAAAAAAAAAAAGTCAATTTTAATATTCTGATCAATATAAAAATATGATTTATGAAATCTTTTTGAGTGATTAACCATTGTGATAAAATCAGGTATTAAAGTATATGGCCCAAGATATACCTTATAAGAGTGCCTAAAATTTTAAACTCACACATATTTTGTGAGTGAGTGGAGAGGACTGAGAAAACAGCCTTCGAGCCTTTATTGATCATGAGAGATACTATCTATTGTTTAGATCTTGAGTTCTTATTTTGAAAAAAAAAATGATATTTCCTGAAAAAAAAAGAGAAAAATACAAAAAGAAAGATATTGAAGATCTATGTAATTTTTAAGTTATATGCTACGACCCATATATCTCTCATAAAAAAAAAGAGAAATTTATTGTACAAATTAAATAAATATGTGGTCAAAAAGCATAAACTTAGTCTGATTCCATGATGTTATGAAAAAAATTATATCAGGAAAAAATATATAATAAGAACAACTAGATTTTGAATCAATGGATTTTCTATCTTTTGATTAGTTTGGCTCGTTTGTCTGTCTGCATTTTGTAAACTATTTTTCTGAGCATTTATCTGTATTCCAACTCCATGAGAGAAATCGTTGCCACAAATTGAAACATTTATTAACCTGTGAGGATATGGAGTTGAGACTCTTACTAAGAATTTCTGAAGACCGTGTACATTTAACTACCTGAAATAAGCTTTGAATTGATCATCTCAAATTATTTCATAAATTATAATTATGATGATCTTTATATAACTTTGACGGTTTTGAAATTTAATTTAAACACTTAGATAGTTTTGATTACATTTCTGTTTAAATTAATCAATATGTTTTGTATTGCTATTAACGCTTAAATTGCTAGGGACTAGCAATAAGCTGGTTGGGAGGTGTGATAAACATAAAAATTGTACATTAATTAAATGTTTTATAATATAAATATATAGTTTTTGTTTTATTAAATGTTTAAATATTATATGTTTTATAATAAATTGTATAAAATATAAGTTGTTGTGTAATTACAAGTTTTTACTATTTTTTACAGGTTCGATAAAACAAGAATAAACTTGACGTTGCAAATGGGATTAAGATGATTCTTAGACCTGTAGAAAGTTGATGTTAATATCTACAATATTGGTGGCAAGCATGAGATAAAAATCCTCTCTGAAATTAAGTAACAAATAAAGTTACCAAATGAGTTGCAGTTTTACCATGCTCTAGTATTTTGAACATATCTCTAAAAATTACTTGGTCAAATGGTCTGAAAAAAATATCACAACTAGACAACTCAATTATCCACATGTTGCTTTTTTTGTGAAGAAGCAAATTCGGAGAAAAAGATTTTCAATAGTGATGTGTAATATAATATAATATCTTGGAACACCAATGAAGACTTATGTATAAAAAATTAATATTTTATTTGTGGTTGTCTCCCCAAATTTGGCTATAAATAGGAGTGCATTATAATGTATTGAGATATCCCTCGTTCTATGAACAAACCTCATTATATTTCTCTCTATATTTTTCCTTTATTTCTTCATTTAAATATAATTAGCATGTTAATTTCATATTCAAAGTTTTACACTTTGAATAATGAATAGCTAACTTCCTAAAGTTGAGATGAAAAGGTGAAACTCTTGGCATGATAATAAGGTTACTAAAAGGTAAGAATCTATGTTTTATATTATTTAATCATTATTTATTGTTTATGTTATATTTATTTCTTTAAGCATTTTTATACCCTACTTATAAGTGGGAGTTTTGATTTATTGTTGCAATATGTTACACTAAATTCTTGGAACCATTTAAATGTTAGTTTGGTATTACCAACCATTTAAAGTGGATGTCTTGATTTATTATATATGAATATATTATAATATTAAATTCTTGGAACCATTAAAATGTTTGTTTGGTTTTACTAACCATTTAAAGTGGGAACCTTGATTTACTATATATAAATATATCATAATAATAATTTCTTGTTACCATTAAAATGTTAGTTTGGTTTTACCAACCATTTAAAGTGGGAACATTGATTTAGTGTTTACAAATATATATATAGCACAATAAATACTTGATAACATTTATAAATTTTGGTATATATTATATAATTATAAGATAATAATATATAACATAATATAAATATGATTATTTAATATTTTGGAACCATTTTATTAAGTGGATTTCAATAATGTTCGTTAATGTTAACTTTATTAAAATAGCAAGAGTGGATCCTTTAATCTCAACTACTTAAATTAAAATTTGAACAATTAAAAATTACCAATTAAAGATTCAAACAACTAAAAGAAAAAAATAAATAAAAGGACATTGTAGTGGACTTGTAATTACCTTAGCTTCCTCGTGGATACGATATTCGAACTCATCGAATTATACTACTTGTGGACAACCTGCTCTTGGGAGTGCAACAATCAAAGTCGCAACAACAATGGAATAAAAATTATATCAGAAATGCGGAAGCGAAATACAAAAAAAGAAACTGTAAATTCTTGATTCTTGTTCTTTTCATTCGATCACCATCCTCAGAAAGCTTCTTGTTCCTCTTCATTCATTTGTTCTTCATTCTTATCTGAAAGTTGTTAGGGGTTATTATTTTGGGAAACACTCAGCAAGTGGGGCCGATCGATTTCCAAATTTACATATAGAACTTAATTTTTAAAACATCTTTTAACAGACTTTCAAAATTTATTACTTTTGACTTATCATAACATAACCGAATCAAATATGAGACAAAGATTATCAGACGATTCAGAGCAAATAAGAAGCAAATCAGAACAAACACAACACTGTTACTAATCTCATTTTCATGCTCAAATCGTCCCCAATATGTTAGTCCTCTAAGGGGTGATGTCAGAACAAAGTTTTATACCCATTGATGGGGGGCTATACAGAATTACAATTATCGTCCCACATCAAATTCGACTTGTAACAGTGTATCACATAATCAGATTTATCGAACAGAACTTATCAAAAGTTTGAAAGAAATTCAGCGAAATCAAAGGATGTCGAATTCAAAAAGAACATATCATTCATCGATCAGGATTTTAAATCAAATAAGCACTGATTTTCAAAAATAAGGACACACACCGCATGTCATGTTATATTTATGCAAACTTTAAATTACAAGAAAATACATAACAAAAATCCACTTACTTTCTCAAAGTTACTGTTCGAAATTTGCAGAACTTGGTTGAACGAAACTTGCTGAATTTCGGACGAGTGATAACCAAACCTGGACAAGATCTTCACGACAGCATGGACAACAAATTACAGCACTGAAAAGCCGGAACAACTCCTCCTTCTTCCTTCTTGTTTGCGTCGGCCGAGAGCTTTTTGGTGAGGGTGGAAGGGACAAATTTTTGAGATGCTTTTGGAGCATTGTCTTCAGCATATTGCATGCCATATTTATAAAAAAAAAAAAAAAGGCTTTTCAATCACCCCCATGGGCATCCACTTGAGCCCCAAGAAATGTATTCAATGTAGTCAAAATTCTATCCAATCTCAAGAGTCACCCTGGTTCAGTAAATGGTCCATTCTTGCACAATAAATTGGTCCAAGCCTCCTAGCTCTTCCCTTACCTCCCTTTTTGGTCCTATTAGGCAATCATGGTTGAGCTTCATTGAGCTAAAAATTGAGTCCTTGAACTGGGGGTTTTCTTCTCCGATGACGACTCTTCGATTGATGCGGTTTCTTATGGCATAGATCCCTTTTGAGCTAGTCTTCGAGCTTTTGAGCTACTTCCTCGATCCATGTTAGCTGAAAATTTATTTATATTTGAGTTTTATAACTAAGCTTAGAGTTTTGAACTTCATTTTAAGTTTTATTACTTACATGTTTTGCTTCGAAATTTCGGATCCTCACATTTTTCCCTCAATATTTAAAATCTATCTCCCTTTTAAAACCATAATTAACCCTACCCCGATATTTTTGAAAGTTTGAAATTGATAAATATAGAGGGATAACTAACCAATTTTCTCCATAGCCCATTTTTTTCCACAACGCACTTGATCCTATTTTAATGACTAATCAGTTTTTCCTCATACAGGACCAGGCTGCAAATTTTATACTGTTGCGACACTCTACGATTCTATTTGCAATTTGAAAATCGATTTGTCATTTCGACGCTCGAGCAAGGATTTATACCATTTTTCCTAAGGTTGCTGCAAGATGTTCGAAAATTTAACTATGCATATATATGTTAGAAAAATATGAAATTTTGAATTTTAAAGGTCAAAATCAGTTTCAAATGTTATTTCAAGAACAACTGGCTCTGATACCAATTGATTAACTCGACTGGGGAGCTATAATAACTCGGTTCCTGAAATATTGAAAACTGATGAATTAAATCGAATTTTTTTTCAAGCCAAGCGGAAGATACTCAAAATAATCATTCTTAGAAACCCACTAAATATTTAAAAGATATGTAAGTTGAATGTGTAAAAATATTTTGGTTGAAATATTTTTTCAAATACTTATTATACAATATTTTTGGTATTTGAAAACACATAAAATATTTCAACAATGCATATTTAAAAACACTAGTAAGTAAATAAATACAATAAATAAATAGACAAGATTTTGTTTATGGATGTTTGAATATTAACAATCCCTACGTCACCCTTCTTTCCCTTGGGAATGATCCATTAGAAGACTTTTATTTTTACAAATCTTGGTGCAAACCCATTTCAACTTATAATTTATCTTTTTCTTATTTGAAACTCCTAGCACACTATCGATAGTCGGCCGCAACCTCATAATCTGCGTAATATTTAACGTCTCTCATACCAAAATTACAAACACAATATTTAATATCAATGTGTGAAGGCTTTCTAACTAAACTTTGAAGATCAACTCTAATGTATATATGTGAGTGATTGTGTATGAGGATTTTTATGTTCTATATATATTTGAATGTATCCTCTGTAGAACCCGAAAAAAATCAGATTACGTATAAGCCATGCATCATTACTATTATTTAAATTAAAAATGATTTTTTTAATATTTATGGATTGTTTGATTCATTTTAAAATTTTTTAATCATGATTATTTATTTTAAACTCAGGAGTTTAGTTTTTATCTTTTCGGATAAATACGCGAGGTCAGACTGGAGTTGGAGTATTGAGATAAAAATTAATAATTAGAAAATATTCCTAAATTTAATTTAAGCCAAGGAATAATTTATTTTAAGGATAGAGAATGTTTTAAGATTTATTAAGTTAATTCGAGTAAAGTTATTAAATAAGTCCTCCTATGTCAAATAATTTATTAAAAGCCTAAATTAAAATGTGTAACCAATGGGGATAAATTAATCTAGGCCTAATATATTCAAGGAATTATAACCTAATATTTTACTAATTTATTTTAAGACCAAGTCATGCCATGCAAGAAAAATTATTACCCTAATTTAATTTACTAATTTACTAAAATACTTAATGGAAGTTTAAAACTTTAAGAATTTCAAATACAAGATTTAAACTATATCATACCCTACAAATTTCTAGCAATTTCGGCCATCCCTTAATCAATTTAATTAGGTTTGGCAACTCTCCATGCTAGACTCCCTTCAATGGCTATTCATGGTATGATATTCCCTCCCTTTTTTAACTCACCATTTAGTGATAAGTCTAGCACCATTATTCACCTAATTTCCCTCAACCCACCAATCTAGCATAATTAAGCCGTGCAATACGTGCAGCAAGTAGGAAAGGGAATAATTGAATTGACAATCAACTCATCACTTGCACCTCTCATCTAAATTGCCTTTCATGACTCCTTTATTTTCCTTGTAACCTTCCCCTTCAATTCTTAACCTTTCCTCCACCCTCACATTTAAGAATAACAAAGAAAACAGCAGGAAAAACCGTGTGTTAGCAGCAACTAAAAACGAGAACTTGCAACATAAATATAAGAAAGGAAATCCGACTCGGTCGCGCCGTGTTCGTCGTATTGGTTTGTTCTTTCAAAAAACCAATTTCCAGTCATGTATATATTGTTCATTTCTCTTCAATCAAGTCCTATAGATATTTTAAAACATTATATGTTCATGATTTAAGGAGCAAAAACCGAAAATGACAGCAACTTTGTAAAATTCTGTACAAGCCTTCTCGGCCATTTCTTCTATGTTTCACGGTTTGGGTTGTTTTTGTGATTTAAGGAGGTTGGCTCGGGTCCAGGCACTCCAGGCTGCATCTAGGCATGTATTAGAGTGTGTTAGAGTCATGTTGGTTCATTGGTTTCAGCCCATGTACTCAGGGTAAGGACTTGACAACAAATCTCCCCATAGATGCAAGTTGGGGTCTCGATTTTGTTGTTTGGTCGCCGAAGATGAAGGTTCGAATCTTGGTTGGCCCAGGGCCTGTAACCATGGTTGGAACCCTCCCTTGGCATGTCTAGGACGTGACCAAGACAATCTTTCAAGGCTTGGTTCACGGAGTCATCAAAATTTTAAAACAACAACACAAGTGCTCTTCGATTTTTTTCATTTCCTGTGTGAGTGAATCTTCGGTTTTTGGGGTTTTGGATGGATCATGGTTGGCTTTTTGCCCTTATTCATGGTTCACACAATACCTCATCATGCCTAGATTGAGCCATGGTCGATCATATGGCCACTGGAACGACACAAGACAGTAAAATGATTCAACACATCACACTATGCAGAAAGTGATGCTCTCGGTTGGAGCTTTGAGCTATCATAGGTGTTTTCTTGGATTTTGGTTGGCTTTTAGCCCTTATCCATGGTCCAAGCAACCCTTAGGATGTTTGTAAGAGACCTTGGTCGGTGGTTCAAGCCCTAATGGCCATTAGTTTCATAAACCACAGCAAAAACGCAGCTGCTGCCACCGTGCTTCTGGACAGCAGCAATGTTTTGGTTCAGGAGGTTGGTTCGAGTTCTTGATACGCTTTTAGCCTATGGCCTTGGACTAGACAGTACCTCAATGAGTTAGGAAGGCCATATTTTTGACCGTTTGTGATTTGGTTAATTTTAGAGGTCGTACGAGAATTTACGGTGCAATGTGCCAAAGTGACTCTCGAAAGAGCGTTTAACGATTTTGGCCTCCATTCACTATTTTCGTGTATTAAAGTTTTTAGGAACATTATTTCATTATGTTAGGTGCATTTTGATCATGAATAAACGATAGTTCGATGTTTGTTCGGGTTGGTACGGAGTCATGGTTGGAAATTAGATCGTTGGTCTCGGTTGTCTCGTTTTTGGTTCGGATATAAAGTTTTTGGTCAAGTTGAGATTATTCGCATGTTTTCTCATGTTAGGATTAGGTCGCAGCAAGCCTTGGAACGATCCAAATCATTCGGTAAAACAGGGTTATAATTATATTACGTGCATAAATAAATAAAATGTTTATTTTTGAGATATATGTGATATGTCTTGTGGCCATCTCACGCTTACGGGATCCTCCCACTCGGTGACTTACGACCGGTTTATGTTCATGTATGGGTACGGACATCCAGTCCAAGGGCTGTGGTGATCTATACCACCCAGTATACTGTGGTTTAGTCTGATCTGACGTTCATGTTATGTTATGAGCCACTTGCGTTGAAACATTATCTCTACTAGAAAAATCTCGATATGGTATTTTTTTGACAGGGCTCTATCGAGCAAATCTTTTACGTATGATTTTCAGATATGCACGTATTTATAATTACTCATGACAGGATTTTCACGTTACACTTTACGATACGATATTCTTACGTTGCACGTGATTTTATAATATATTTACTTGCTATTCACGATATATGCATGCTGAGTCTTTAGACTCACTAGACTTGATTGTTGTAGGTACTAATGAGGTCGAGACCGAGGGCAGGGACCAGTGAGCTTGCTTGGGTGAGCAGTAGTAGGAACCCGAGGACCTCACATTTCATCATTTAATTTTTTATGTTCAAACTCAGTTTTTAATATGTTGAATTATTTTTAAGTTGTGGTTTTAAACTCAATATTTACTTCCGCTGTTATTTTAAAGTTAAATCTATTTATCAGTTTATTTTATGAATGATGCAAGTTATTTATGTAAAGAGAAAAATTTTAAATAATTTCGCAAAATTACGAATACGAAATACGGGCCTTTACAGTTGGTATCAGAGGCTATGTTCTTGTAAAAGGTTGTACTACTACTGATCTCGAGAAGCTCATGAAGTCACGTCTTCGGTCTGTAAATTTTACGTTTAAACATATCGTTTAAAGCATGAAATATTTTAACAGCATGTTTTCATCAAATGTTTTATGTCAAGATTTTGATTATGCAGTATTTAATTGAATTTAAAGAAATAATAGAATTATGCATGTTGGTTACGTGTGGGTTATGCATGGAACAATATGCTTCCTAGACGCATTAATGATTGCACGAGAGATGAGGAGCATCGTCATGAGGATGGTGAAGATCATAGGCAGGAGAGAGATTTACAGCCACCCCCACCACCGGACATGAACGCCCAGATGATAGCTGGAATGACTCAGTTCTTCGCACAGTTTGCGGGAACAATGCTGTGATAGCCAGGCAGACGGGGTCTGAGGCCATTTGTGAGCGGTTCATGAAGATGAGGCCGAAGGAGTTCTCAGGGACGACAGATTCTTTGATCGCCGAGGGCTGGATTAAGTCCCTTGAGGTTATCTTCATATTTATGGGGCTTGGAGATGAGGATAAAGTTCGTTGTGCGACCTATCTGTTTGGAGGAGACGCTCGCTTGTGGTGGGAAGGAGCATATGTAGCCTTGGATTTGACTACTCAGAGCTGGACGCGCTTTACAGAGGTATTCTACTCTAAATATTTTACTGACGAGGTGCGTTCCAGGTTGACCAGGGAGTTTATGACCCTGAGGCAGGGAGACATGACTGTTACGGAGTTTATCCGTAAGTTTGAGAAGAGTTGCCATTTTGTACCACTAATTGCAAATGATACTGGAGCCAAGTTGAGGCAATTTATGGATGGTCGACGGCCGATCTCGCGCCGTGATGTTAGGGTGGCTGGCCCTACTACTTATGATGTCGCGGTCTCCAGGGCTCTAGCTGCAGAGCAGGATCAGAATGATATTGTGAGCGATCGCCATAGTAAGCGACCATTTCAGGCACCGCACCGCCCTCCTCAGCAGCAACATCAGAGTAAGAAGCCTTTCCACAGCCCATCCAAGAGCAAAGGACAGCAGTAGCAGGGACGGATAGTCCCAAGGAGCCTCGGAGTACCCAGTCTGTGCCAAGTGCACACGCCGCCATACTGGAGTTTGTAGGTATGGTTCTGGGATGTGCTACAAGTGTGGTAGTCCTGAGCAATTACTGAAAAATTGCCCTCAGGGGAGTCTGCCTACTCAGGGCAGAGTTTTTGCTCTTCACGCAGCGGAAACAAACCCGGAGACGATGCTTTTGACATGTATCTTAAATCTTTAAGTTTGTATTTGAGATATAATGTTTTGAGGGTTTGGGTTAAAAATTCTGAACTTAGAATTTGTTATAGGATTGCATGTTCTAATCAGTGTTAAATTCGAGAATTTAGATTAGAAGAATTTTGACCTTCGCATGTCTATAAGTTTAGTTCTTGTAACTATTGGGTTCAGCATGACGTTTCAACCTTTCAGGGAGAATTTTTATAGCTGATTCAGCTACAAATGCCTTGATAGATTCAGAGGCTACTCATTCGTTCATTTCAGAGACCTTTGTAAATTTCCTCAAGGTCAAGACCATTGGGCTAGATATAGCATATTCGATAGTACTGCCTTCTGGAGAGGAGCTGACAGCTACTAAAGTGATCCGAGACATAGACCTCGAACTTCATGATAATCTTGTTTATGCGGATCTTATCGTATTCCCGATGCCAGAAATTGATATCATTCAGGGTATGGACTGGCTATTAAGGAACAAAGTTTTGATTGACTTCCAGCGGAGATCTGTGCTAGTCCGACCGCTTGGGAAGAGAGCAGTTCTTATTCAAGCCAGACAGGTACTTCCATTTACCGCGTATGATATCTTGTGTCCAGGCTTGGAAGCTCAAGCGCAGAGGGTGCCGGGCGTTTTTAGCAACTTTTGTATCTGTTCCCGAAGCACCCAGTCAGTCAGTCTCCGATGTCTCAATTGTCAGAGACTTTCTAGACGTTTTTCCTGATGACGTCTCATGTATGTCACCTATGCGAGAGGTGGAGTTCTCTATTGAGCTTATGCCAGGTACCACGTCTATCTCAAAAGCACCGTACCGATTAGCACCGACAGAGATGGCAGAACTCAAGAAGCAAATTGAGGAACTTCTTGACAAGGAATTCATTTGTCCTAGTTTTTCGCCATGGGGCGCGCCAGTCTTATTTGTGAAGAAGAAGGATGGTTCGATGAGACTTTACATTGATTACCGGGAATTGAACAGAGTCATAGTGAAGAACAAATACCCACTTCCGAGGATTGAAGATTTATTTATTCAGTTGCAGGGAGCTTCAGTATTCTCAAAGTTTGATTTGCGTTCCGGTTATCACCAGTTGAGGGTGAAAGATACCGATGTTCTCAAGACTGCTTTTAGGACTCGTTATGGCCACTTCGAGTTCCTAGTGATGCCGTTCGGTTTGACGAATGCACCAGCGATCTTCATGGATCTCATGAATCGCGTAATTCAGACGTATCTTGATCAGTTTGTGATAGTATTCATAGACGACATTCTCGTCTACTCAAAGGATCAAGAGGATCACAGTAGACATTTGACCGCAGTATTGCAGACCTTGCAAAAGCACAAGTTATTCGCAAAGTTCAGTAAGTGCGAGTTCTGGTTAGAGAAGGTGGCGTTCTTAGGCCACGTCGTTTTTAGCAGCGGTATTGAGGTACACCCAGCGAAAGTTGCAGTAGTCAGAGATTGGGTTGTGCCGCAGAATGCATCAGAGATCCGTAGTTTCCTTAGGCTAGCAGGATATTATCAGAAGTTTATTCAGGGATTCTCCTCTATCGCAGTTCCACTCACGTCGTTGACAAAGAAAAATACTAAGTATGTGCGGAGCGATGAGTGTCAGAAGAGCTTCGATACTTTGAAGCAAGCTCTTATTTCAGCACCAGTATTGGCCATACCTTCAGGACCTGGAGATTTTGTTTTGTATACCGATGCTTCGAAACTCGATTTAGGCGCATTGTTGATACAGCATGGGAAGGTGATAGCATTTGCTTCTCGTCAGTTGAAGATCCATGAGAAGAATTACCCTACCCATGATCTAGAGTTGGCAGCCGTAGTATTTGCCTTGTAGATTTGGAGGCATTATTTTTACGGAGAAAAGTGCCAGATCTTTACCGATCATAAGAGCCTCAAGTACTTCTTTACGCAGAAAGAGCTGAATATGCGTCAGAGGCGTTGGTTGGAGCTAGTGAAGGACTATGACTGTGACATTAGCTACCACCCTGGCAAAGCTAATGTAGTTGCAGATGCGTTGAGCAGGAAAGTCGCAGTGAAGGCTCAGTTGGTGATTCCGAGACCTCTTCAGTTTGAGATACAGAGGTTTGATCTAGAGACATATCCTCGAGGTAGGGTTCCCCATCTATCTACTTTGACGATTCAGTCTTCTCTTCTAGACCATATTCATAGTGGACAGCCAGGAGATGAGCAGTTGGCGAAGTGGAGGCAGAGATATGAGGCCAATGGCAGTATCTTGTATACAGTTAGCGACTGTATTGTGCGATATCGAGACAGGATTTGGGTTCCTAGCGGCGGTTCTATTCGAGCGGATATTTTATCTGAGGCCCATATATCGCCATACTCTACTCATCCTGGGAGTACAAAGATGTACAAAGATCTGCAATTGTTGTATTGGTGGCCCGGGATGAAGAAGGATATCAGAAGTTTTGTATCCGAGTGTCTGATGTGTCAGCTAGTGAAAGCGGAACATCAGAGACCAGCAGGTATGCTCAAGCCTCTTCCTATTCTCGAGTGGAAGTGGGAGAATATTACCATGGACTTCGTGGTCGGTTTGCTGAAGTCAGCCAGAGGGTCAAATGCTATCTGGGTGATTGATGATCGTCTTACCAAATCAGCGCACATCTTGCCTATTAAGACGACTTTCACCATGATTCAGTATGCAGAGTTGTATATCCGAGAGATAGTCAGACTTCATGGTATTCCTGTTTCGATAGTGTCAGACCGAGATCCTAGATTCACTTCCTCCTTTTGGAAGAGTTTGCATTCAGCTATGGGTACGAAGTTGTTGTTTAGCACAGCTTTCCACCCTCAGACGGATGGTCAATCAGAGAGAGTTATCCAGATTTTGGAGGATCTTCTCCGTGCATGTGTCATCAATTTCTCAGGGAGTTGGGAGTCGAAGTTGCTATTAGTGGAATTTATTTATAACAACAGTTTTCAGTCATCTATAGGTATGGCTCCATATGAAGCACTGTACGGTCGTAAGTGTAGATCGCCTATTCATTGGGATGAAGTAGCGGAAAGAGCAGAATTGGGTCCGGAGATTATTCAGCAGACTGCCGACGTAGTACTCAAGATCCGTGATTGAATGAGGACTGCTCAGAGTTGACAGAAGAGTTATGCGGATCAGAGGAGGAGAGATCTAGAGTTTGTCGTTGGCGACCATGTTTTCGTAAAGATAGCACCTATGAAAGGTGTCATGCGGTTCGGGAAGAAAGGAAAGATTAGTCCGAGATTCATCGGACCAATTGAGATCCTCGACAGAGTTGGGATGTTAGCTTATCGTGAACTTCGAACCGCTGCAGCTCACTCCGAACCTGTCTTATGAAGAAAGACCAATGCAGATCTTAGACAGACAGGAGAAAAAGCTTCGGAACAAACTGGTGAAGCTAGTGAAAGTCAAATGGATCAATCATTCGGAGGGGAATGCTACATGGGAATCAGAGCCAGAGATGAAGAGTCGATACCCCAAGTTATTTGGTAAGTTTTAATTTCGAGGACGAAATTTCTTTTAAGGGGGGAGAGTTGTAGAACCCGAAAAAAATCAGATTACGTATAAGCCATGCATAATTACTATTATTTAAATTAAAAATGATTTTTTTTATATTTATGGAGTGTTTGATTCATTTTAAAATTTGTTAAGTCATGATTATTTATTTTAAAAGCAGGAGTTTAGTTTTTTATCTTTTTGGATAAATA
Organism: Primulina tabacum; assembly: GCF_025594145.1. NCBI lineage: Eukaryota > Viridiplantae > Streptophyta > Magnoliopsida > Lamiales > Gesneriaceae > Primulina > Primulina tabacum. Next base: position 25,373,198 of record NC_134553.1, on the reverse strand, counting down.
CGCGATGCCGGACTGGAGTTGGAGTATTGAGATAAAAATTAATAATAAGAAAATATTCCTAAATTTAATTTAAGCCAAGAAATAATTTATTTTAAGGATAGAGAATGTTTTAAGATTTAATAAGTTAATTGGAGTTAAGTTATTAAATAAGTCCTCCAATGTCAAATAATTTATTAAAAGCCTAAATTAAAATGTCTAACCAATGGGGATAAATTAATCTAGGCCTAATATATTCAAGGAATTATAACCTAACATTTTACTAATTTATTTTAAGACCAAGCCATGTCATGCAAAAAAAATTATTACCCTAATTTAATTTACTAATTTACTAAAATACTTAATGGAAGTTTAAAACTTTAAAAATTTAAAATACAAGATTTAAACTATATCATACCCTACAAATTTCTAGCAATTTCGGCTATCCCTTAATCAATTTGATTAGGTTTGGCAACTCTCCATGCTAGACTCCCTTCAATGGCCATTCATGGTATGATATTCCCTCCCTTTTTAACTCACCATTTAGTGATAAGTCTAGCACCATTATTCACCTAATTTCTCTCAACCCACCAATCTAGAATAATTATGCCATGCAATACGTGCAGCAAGTAGGAAAGGGAATAATTGAATTGACAATGAACTCATCACTTGCACCTCATCTAAATTGCCTTTCATGACTCCTTTATTTTCCTTGTAACCTTCCCCTTTAATTCTTAACATTTCCTCCACCCTCACATTCGAGAATAACAGAGAAAACATCAGCAAAAACCGTGTGTTAGCAGCAACTAAAAACGAGAACTTGCAACAGAAATATAAGAAAGGAACTCCGAATCTGCCGCGGCGTGTTCGTCGTATTGGTTTGTTCTTTCAAAAAACCGATTTCCAGGCATGTATGTATTGTTCAATTCTCTTCAATCAAGTCCTATAGATATTTTAAAACATTATATGTTCATGATTGAAGGAGCAAAAACCGAAAATGACAGCAACTTTGTAAAATTCTGTACAAGCCTTCTCGGCCATTTCTTCTATGCTTCACGGTTTCGGTTGTTTTTGTGATTTCAGGAGGTTGGCTCGGGTCCAAGAGCTCCAGGCTGCATCTAGGCATGTATTAAAGTGTGTTAGAGTCATGTTGGTTCATTGGTTTCAGCCCATGCACTCAGGGTAAGGATTTGACAGCAAATCTCCCCATAGATGCAAGTTGGGGTCTCGATTTTGTTGTTTGGTCGCCTAAGATGAAGGTTCGAATCTTGGTTGGCCCAAGGCCTCTAACTATGGTTGGAACCCTCCCTTGGCATGTTTAGGATTTTACCAAGACAACTTTTCAAGGCTTGGTTCATGGAGTCAACAAAAGTTTAAAACAACAACACAAGTGCTCTTCGATTTTTTTCATTTCCTATGTGAGTGAAGCTTCGGCTTTTGAGGTTTTGGGTGGATCGTGGTTGGCTTTTAGCCCTTAGTCATGGTTCACATAATACCTCATCATGTCTAGATCGAGTCATGGTCAATCATATGGCCACTGGAACGACACAAGACAGTAAAACGATTCAACACATCACACTATGCAGAAAGTGATGCTCTCGGTTGGAGCTTTGAGCTATCATAGGTGTTTGCTTGGATTGTGGTTGGCTTTTAGCCCTTAGCCATGGTCCAAGCCACCCCTTAGGATGTTGGTAAGAGACCATTGACGGTGGTTCAAGTCCCAATGGCCATTAGTTTCATAAACCATAACAAAAACGCAGCTGCTGCCACCGTGCTTCTGGACAACAGCAATTTTTTGGTTCAGAAGGTTGGTTCGAGTTCTTGTTTGGCTTTTAGCCTATGGCCTTGGACTGGACAGTACCTCAATGAGTTAAGAAGGCCATGTTTTTGGCCGTTTGTGATTTGGTTAAGTTTAGAAGTCGTACGAGAATTTACGGTGCAATGTGCCAAAATGACTCTCGAAAGATCAGTTTTACGATTTTGGCCTCCATTCACTATTTTCGTGTATTACAGTTTTTAGGAACATTATTTCATTATGTTAGATTCATTTTGATCATGACTAAATGATGGTTCGACGTTGGTTCGGGTTGGTACGGAGTCATGGTTGGAAATTAGATCGTTGGTCTCAGTTGTCTCGTTTTTGGTTTGGATATGAACTTTTTGGTCAAGTTTAGATTATTCGCATGTTTTCTCATGTTAGGATTAGGTCGCAGCAAACCTTGGAACGATCCAACTCTTTCGGAAAAAACGGGGTTAATTATATTACGTGCATAAATAAACAAAATGTTTATTTTTTATATATATATGATATGTCTTGTGGCCACCTCACGCTTATGGGATCTCTCCACCCGGTGATTTACGACCGATTTATGTTCATGTATGGGCACGGAAATCCAGTCCAAGGACTGTGGTGATCTATACCGCCCAGTATACTATGGTTTAGTCTGATCAGATGTTCATGTTATGTTACGGGCCACTTGCGTTGAAACATTATCTCTACTAGAAAAATCTCGATATGGTATTTTTATGACAGGGCTCTATCGAGCAAATCTTTTACGTACGATTTTGAGATATGCACGTATTTATAATTACTCATGACACAATTTTCACGTTACGCTTTACGATACGATATTCTTACGTTGCACGTGATTTTATGATATATTTACTTGCTATTCACGATATATGCATGTTGAGTCTTTAGACTCACTAGACTTGATTGTTGTAGGTACTGATGAGGTCGAGACCGAGGGCGGGGACCAGTGAGCTTGCTTGGGTCAGCAGTAGTAGGAACCCGAGGACCTCACATTTCATCATTTATTTTTTTATGTTCAAACTCAGTTTTTAATATGTTGAATTATTTTTAAGTTGTGGTTTTGAGCACAATATTTACTTCCGCTATTATTTTAAAGTTAAATCTACTTATCAGTTTATTTTATGAATGATGAAAGTTATTTATGTAAAGAGAAAAATTTTAAATAATTCCGCAAAATTACGAATACGAAATATTGGCTTTTACATCCTCACACTTGGACATGATCTCATTCTAGCTAATGTCTTCATGTAGGCTTCCATTCTTTGATTCCTCTACCAAAGCAAGTATTTGATCTTAAATAGGGATGTCAATGGGTTCGGGTTTTACCAAGACCCACAATGGACCCGCGTGTATGGGGTGGGTTTGGGCATACTAAATGGGTCATGGGGTGGGTCTCGTGTCCAATTTTTCAGATCCGTCCAGTTATGGGGCGGGTCATGGGTCCTATAATACCCGCCCCATATATATGTGGATATAAATACTCTAGGATTTTAGTTTTATTAATTTTCAATTTTTTAGTAGCTCACCTCAACCATAACTATCTTAGCTATTCCTATGTCAACTGTTGCATTTGAATCTGCTTTTAGCAATAGTGGAAGAATAGTTGGTCCTCATCTTAGTAGATTAAATATTGTCTAGTCGCTGATTTTATATTGATTTGTTTAAATTATGTTATGACTTATTTTCGGGGATGTCAAGATTTTTTTGGAGAGCTAGTAACTCTTTTTTTTATGTAATTCTTTATGTCGTGAAAATACTTTGTTTGCTATTATTAAGTGTGGTCGAAGACATGAATTAATTTTCCACAATGTTGTATTTCGAGCCTTGTCTGTTTCATAATTCAGTCATGTGAGAAGAAAGATTACTTTTTTATTGTAAAAAATTCGGGTCTCACGGGTCTACCCGGCCCCATTTCGTATTCGATGTGGGGTGGGTCCGAAGAATATTTAACCGGGGTGGGGCGGGTAATGGGTCAAAATTTTTTTCATGGGGAGGGTCTTGTGTTTAGCCAAACCCGCCCCATACCCGCCCCATTGACATCTCTAATCTTAAAGTTGTTGTATTTACAATCTACAAAAAAGATAAGAACGTTTGAAACAAGAATATGACCGTTGAGAAATTTTTTGTACTGTTTCTGATATTGAAATAGTCATTTCCGCCTTGGTTGCCACTTTACCAAGCTTGAATGATTTTGAAGTTCGTTTTTAGTTAAGCTCGTCAGCTAGATTGATCATTCAATTAGGCTTGTTAGCTAGTGAAACGTCTGCTTATTCGTTTCTTTAAAACGTGCTAGAATTTTTTTTTTTTAAAACACTCAATTTTCGGCCATACACCTAAACCTCATGAAAATATTTTACCCTTTAAAATAAAATATCATCCAACTAGCATTTTAAAAATCAAGTGAAATAGTCATAAAGATGAAATCGTCACATGTTTTACCACACCAAAAAAGCAATAAATGTTGAAAAGTGTAGCCCATACTAAACCTCTCAAAATCTCTCAAAAAGCATAAAATAAAATGTCGTAGAAATCTTTAACTTAAAATCGTAAACTTAAATGCGGAAATAGAAGCGCTGGTCCTCGGGTTATGTGCACCTTCAGTCCAGTCAGATCAACCATCAAGATCTCCATAAACATTATTATCATAATCACCTGCATCAATCACACCTAGTGAGTCTAAAGACTCAACACGTCATATCCTTGATAACAAGTAATACGTAATACAGTTAACATATAACAGTGAAAAATACTTGTACTTTAAATATCGTTTTCATGAAAATGCATAAACTTTAAACAATAACATTTGCGTAAACATTTTCATGATGCATAACTTTAAATAAAAACATATTCATAATGATACATGAACTTTAAACATAAACATTTTCATAAACTTAAACATATCATCCTCAACATATTCATATTCATATTATCATCAACATATACATATTCTTTTTTCCTTTCGTTGAATTCAGATCGTTAATTGTGACTTTCGTGTTCATCTACGTCTACGTGTTGGGCGATGGATCCATCTACATGTAACCACAGTACTGGACGGCGGGGACACCAGCAACACTCTCACCGGTCAACTGGGCCTTGGCCTTACGTATTAACATATCATCGTATACATCTACATGTCCGTATCCAAGGAAACACGATCGTCGGGCTCCCACTGGGACCATGACCCTCACGAAATTTCCAACATATCATCGTATTAGTCACAATTACTTCTTCCTTCAACGTTTCATATTCTCATCACTTTATAAAATTTAAACATGCATATAACATTTTTCTTTTAAACTAAGCATGAAACATGTCTTTTAAATTTTCACGTTAAATCATAAAATCCATATAAATTTTAAAAAATAACATTTTAACATATAAAAATTCAATCAACATTCATAACCATTGAAAATAATCATATTAGCACATAAGACAGTATACAGGGCACTGCCATGACGTTTACTAATTTCTCGGTGTAAAATGACTATTTTACCCCTAGACGTAAAATTTCACGGTTTTGATATTTTCTTAATTCCCTTGACTCCCACATGTCCCAAATAATTATTTAAGCTTACATGAATTTTCTCATATTTTTATTTAGCATAAATTGAGGACTTTTAAATTAATCTTTAAATGTGGCGTATTGATGCATTTAAATCCCGAATTAAACCAAACCTTAGTATAAAATTCTCAAATTAAAAACTTAGACTTCTAATAATTATTTAAGCTTAAACCTAATTTTTCATAATTTTATAAGGCATAAAACTAGGCGTTTCAATTAACTCGTTAATTAGCGTTTCGTGCGGCGATTAAATTCCGAATAAATCCAAAACTCGTTATTTTGATCCCAAATTTTTAACATAGCCTTTTTATTATTTATTTTACCTTTCTATGTCATGAGCCACCCCCGTGGACCCATGGAATCAATTTTGGCTTAATTAATCTCGTTTTTGACCCTTCGACGAACACACCGAGCCATCTCCTAATTTACCCGAGCCACCTTGAACCAAAACCTAGCCAACTCATCTAGGGACCCTACTGTGCAAACCCAGCCCAAAATCATGACCCTAACCCGTTCAAAAAGCCTACTGAACTTGACCCAATTCTGCACTATCATGGAACTCACGCCTATAGATTCCTAGTGCCACTAGGACACCTCCAGCCGCCTAACCACCGACCACCCATGACCATTACTGCCCCTAGACCAGCCCCAGACCCGGGCCACCCCCAGCCCGAGCCCCTGAACCACGCACCATCCTCCTGAAAAATCCAGCAGCCTGCGCGCGTCTCAAGCTATTCTCACGTTTCCAGGTTTTGATCGTGCCTCCCTGAACCACACCACACCAGCCCATGTCCCAACCCTGGTGCATCATCCTTAGACCCTAAAGAACCCAACTGGACCCCTAGAACCTAGCCCTAAGCCCCTGACCCCAGCCACGCAGCCCCCACGCTTGCTGGTATTTTCTCGGGTTGCTTGGGGAAGAGTCCTTGTGCTCTTGGACTCTTCCCTAGCCATCTATCTCGAGTCCTAGCGTGGCTAGGACTCCTCTCCTGACCCAACCATGTCCTAGCCAAGCTTTGGTCGAGGCCAAAGCCTAGCCATGCATCCCCTTTCTTTCAACCGATCACATATGCTACCAATATTATAAATTTGGTTTCCAGTTTTTTTATTACTTACGTTGCAGCTTTTGTGGTGTGTTTCAAGGACCCTAAACTTGTGTAAAACAGTGTGTGATCATACCTTAAATCATGGCAGCCCTTTTACCATACAAAAACATGATTTGGGAATCAAAACTTTGCTTGAAAATTTCATGAGACACACAAAAACGAAAATACACCAAGTGTCACTTGTTTTCCATATTTTTTGATGCATAAAAACATAATATGGTATGATGATGAGAAAAAGAAGAATATGGCGTGTCTTTGCGTTATATACGCTCGAATAAACGTTGACGACGAAGAACGGAGGGACACCTTGGCTTGAACTTGCTAGCACCTTTGAAAATCCTTCCCAAATTGTATATGTGCCGTGTGTGTGTATGAGAGAGGGGTGGGGAGAGTTTTCCTATTTTTGAAAGAGAGTGGGCCGATTGTTTTTGGTTTCTAGAATAGGGTTTTTGATTAATTGATACTTTAAATACTAATTAATCAACCTCAAGGTTTTTAGGCCTATTAAGCCTCCAAATTAAGCTCATTAGTCTAATTAGGATTTAAATAAAATATTAGCAAAGTTTTTTCTTTAATTAAATATGTGAATTTATTAGCCGGGTTGCCAAAAAGCTCGTATTTTAGTTGAAAAACCAACATCGATAAAATTTATGTCCCGGCGTATAAAATCACCTCAAAACCCTTTATTTTCAAAAATACTAAAAAGCATCAACCGTATTTTAAATAATTAAAAATAATTATTTAATAAAAAAATTTACATTTTTTTTCAGCCCTGGGTCCCCGTTCCTCGATCGTCACTGGAATATTCCTTAAAATACATTTTTAATGCATCATGACAATTAAATCATATTTAACAAATAATCATGCATGTCACATAATCAATTAAGCAATTAATATCAATTAATTAACCATTTTTTTAAAATTCCTAGATTTGCATGCCGTTGGATTACGTCGTCTTAATTTTGGACCTTACAGCTAGATTGTACCAAACTGATGAGGTCTACTGAAATCAGCCTTGTAGATCATTTTCTTAGCTTTGTTACCCATACTAAATCATTCCATTTGGATAACCGAGTCGATCAAGTTGACCAAAATACAGCAACTGCTCATACCCAACTGATTCCTGCTTTCATTGCATTTAGTTTGGTTTTCAATTATCAAATGCTAGTTTGTATGTGCCCTTGGTATACACCTATTTGAAAACGTATAAGGTTATCCCACTTTGATGTAAACATGTTCTTAGTTCGACGAGTGGTAATGATATGCCTTCTTACTACGAGCACAAGATCGCTGAATTGAAATGAGCACGATCGTATTTTCTTGTTGAATGCCCTAGAAAGACAAGTTTGGTTGAAAGGTCCAAAACACAATAACATAATCCAACTGAATGTAAATTTAGGAAAAAAATGGTAAATAGCTAATTAAATGATTTTAATTGCATAAATTAATTATGTTAGAGATGTTTATATGGTTAGAATGCATCTTTCTACATGAATGCATAAAAACAGTGTTTTAAAGATTATTCGAGACGCGATCGAGGAACGAAGACCGAGGGCTGAAAAAGAAAAAATATTTTTATTGAATAATTATTTTTGATTATTTAATGTGTGGTGTATGTTAAATGGAATTTTAAAAAAATGATGTGTTTTGAGGTGTTTTATACGCCGAAACGTATTTTTAAACGGTATTCGATTTTCGACGAAAATATGAATTTTTTGAGAACTCGGCTAAAATTTTCACAAACATTCCTAAACAAAATATTTTAAATATTACCTAATGGGCCTAGTATGTCACGATTAATAGGTCTAAGCTTACACCATTGGTTTTAATTAAAATAAAAGCCTAAACCCTACCCCTCCACACCTCACAACACACACCCCATCCCTCACAAAAACACTAGGACTCCTAGGGCAGCAGCTTCATGTAAAAGGCCCGAAAACTCCTTGCTTGAAAATTTGCGGAAAATTAAAAATTTTCTTTTAAAAATAATTGGAGTGCCTCATTCATAAAATCAACTGATAACTCAAGTTCAATGTTTAAAATATAGCAGCGGAAGAAAATAAAGTTTGCTGAAAATAACAATTTAAAAATATTCAACAGCTGATAAAATGTCTGAGCATAAAAAAAGTGGCAAGTGCTGAAACTGAGGTCCTCAGGTGCCACTACTGCCGACCCAAGCTGGCTCACTGGTCCTCGCCCTCGGCCCTGGCCTCATCAGTACCTACAACAATCAAGTCTAGTGAGCCTAAAGACTCAGCATGCAAATATCGTAGGTAACGAGTAAATACTGAAGTAAAATGTGCATGGGATAAAATATCACGTCATGAGGCATACTGAAAATAACTTGTACTGAGCAATTATAATACGTGCATAACTGAATTGAAATCATAGTATAAATGTTTGCTCCTCGGAGCCCTGTACTGAAATAACTGGTAAAAATTTTTTGTTGAGATTATGGTCTACGCCTGTGGCTCCTGCACTAAACTGAACTAATCGGTAACTGGCTACCGGGGAGTATCAAACTGAACTGAGCTGACCGGTCACTGGCGACCGGGTGGTACCAAACTGAACTGATCGGTCACTGGCGACCGTATAAAATAATGCTCCCATAATAGTGAATTGACCACAAGCCATATCGCATAAATCTCAAAAATAAGTATTTTCTATTTTCATGCACGTAATATAATTAAATGGCATAATGAAAATATCATGTATATTTTACCAACTGGATTGGATCGCTCCCAAGCTCGCTGCAACCTAAATATGCCATGAAAAATATTCAATAGCTTAAACTTGACCAAACTATGCAATTAAGTTTGAAAATGCGACAATTACGTCTAACGACTTCGTATTTAATCATGACTCCGAACCAACCCGAACCGACACTGAACCGACGTATAGTCATGATTAAAATACGCTTAAAATTATGAACTAATGCTCCTAAAATGATGAGGGTCGAAATCTAGGTGAAATGGAGGCCAAAACAAGAAACGCTCTTTCGAGAGTCAATTTGGCACATCGCACCGTAAATTCTCGTACGACCTCAAAAATGATCCGAATCACGAACGGTCAAAAACACGACCTTTCTAACTCGATGAGGCACTGTCCAGTCCAAGGCCATAGGCTAAAAGCCGACCGAGAACTCGAACGAGCCTCCGAACCGACACAGCAACTTGCTGTAAATTCCAGCAGCAGCAACTTCGCTTTCATCGCGTCGTTTGCGAGACTTTTGGCCATTGGGGCTTGAACCACCGACCATAGCCTCTCAACAACATCGCAAGGAATGATTTGAACCATGGCTAAGGGCCCTAGGCCAGCCACAATTCGCCTCATTCCAGCAACCAACCGAAAGTTCTTACCGAGAAACAATTCTGCACGTCGGGGCATTGTTCTTGTTTTGTTGTCACCGATCGTTCCAGTGGCCATTTGATTGACCATGGCACGATCTAGACATCTAGGGGCATGGTATGAACCGTGGCTAAGGGCTATAGGCCAAACCAGATCCACACCATTCCACCAAAAACCGAAACAACACAAGCTGAAAAAAAAAGGGAACCGAAAGTGGGGAGGGGCTGTTCTGGTGTTTTATTTTTAAACCGATTCACCATGGACCAAGCCACCAAAAGGGCGACTTAGTCACGTCTTAGACATGCTAGGGAAGAGATCTAACCATGGCTACGGGCCTTGTGGCAGCCATGATCAGATTCAATCCCTTGACAGAAAAATATGAAATTTCGAAGCACAAAATGGCAGTGAAGGAATGCTGCTGTCATTTTTCGGTTCCATCATGCATGGGGCTGATTTGAATGGACCAACATGGTCCTAATGCACCCTATTACGTGTCTAGATGCCGCCTTGGGAGCCTGGAGTCGAAACCATCCACCTGAAACCACTGAACAAGAGGAAACGTGAAGCTTGCCAAGGAAAATCAAAAAAATCTGCACCATGGTTTCGAAAATATTTGGACATGCATCTCGATTTTTTTCTTGATAAAACATGATCACATACTGAAAATAATTGCTAATATGACTTGATTGAGGTTTGAAAGAATCTAGACATGCCTTGGTTATCGTTTGAAATAAAAACGAAAAGAATACGACGACTCGGCGCGGAGGAGGTGGAGCGCTTCTTTCCTTTTCTACCTTTCTTCTTACTCGATTTTTCTCTCCTATCTCCCACTGAATTCTCACGGTTTTTCCACTCTGAAATACTCTCTAATTCGGTGATGGGGGAGGGGAAAGGGTGGTTAAGAGAGTGAGGGAAATGGTTGCAAGATCTAGGGAACAAATCAATACCAAGTCTCCACCTTTTGAATTTTGAATTCTAGTTTGATATCAAATGATTTGTTGGTGCATGTTGGGGTGAGGTGGCCGATCCATTACTATCTAGACTAGGTGAGGATAAGGTTGATCATTAATTAAATGGTGCTCCCAAAAATAAAAGAATTATCCTACTAATTAAATACAAAGAAAGGGTCAAGTGTGTTGGGTTGGCAAGGGATAATTTAGCAACTAAGGGGGGGCCGAAAATTCACTAATAAATGGAGGGGAAATGTTGATTATCTAGTAACTTAATAACCCTTAAAAGCCTCACTAATCCTTTAAATAATTTAGTGAATTAACCCTTAATTATTGGAACTTAAATGAACTTATTTCTTAATCACCTCAAGTAATTAAATTAAATCCTCAAAACATCCTTTTTAAATTAAATGAACTTACTTGCTAGCTAAATTAACTTCTGGAAATATTTCTCGAATCTTAAATTCTATCTCAAAACTCCAACTCCAGTCCGGCCTCACTGAAATTAACTGAAAAATCAAACTACTGCATGAAATAATAAAATAATTAACTTCGAAGAAATGCATTAAAATAATCATGCAATGAAGTCAAATTTAATTTTAAAAATCTAGAATTATGCATGGCTTATACGTAGACTGATTTACGGGTTCTACACTTCACGTCACACACACCACGTTTTGAGAGGATTTTCACGCAAGGTTGAGGAAAAAAATCAGTTAAGGGTTCTTCGTTGACTTATTCGCATCACCAATTTGTTTTCGTGCATAATGCAAAGGTAAATTATTCTAAAACACCTATAAATTATTTAAATCATATGAGGCCCAATAAATATTTTGAACGTCAAATTTTTTTTTAAACTTTCGTTGTGCCTTAAGTACTAGAAAACGATATCTCAACAATATTTTCATTCGTTTATTAATGAGATACAATGTCAAAATAAAAATATCTGCTCCACAATAGCTCAAATGAAGGTCTTAAGTTGTTTTGATCATATTATCATGTTCAATAAAATGAGATATAAAATAAAAGTTAATAAAGTACAAAATTATTAATACTTTTAAAATTATTAATACAATGACCATATTGAATTGATGCTAGATAAATTCAAGTATTTGATCTAAAATTAGGTCTCTTGTGAGACATTTTCAAATATTTTTATTCTTGAGACGTGTCAATACTATCAATATTTATAATAAAAAATGATATTTTTGAATAAAAAATAATAGAATAAAAAATAATATTTTTTCATGAATGACCCAAATAGAATATATGTTTCACAAAATTGAATCAATTTTCATTTGTCCAAAAATAGATTTCAAAAAGCATACAAAGTTGTTCAGATTATGATTTGAATTGTTATTATCATAGGACCATAGTCGTTCTTGGGAAAAAATGATCATATTCTATGAACACAATATAGAGCAAATTTGTATTAAAATGATAGAATACAATTATAGGGAGTCAGACATGAGGTTTATAGAAAAAAATTTGTGTGTAAAAATTGATATATAAAATATAATAATAACTTTATAAAATTCCAAAATAAATCTATATGTCAATATAGATAATTAATTTACTTAGACAATAAATCATTTTTATTTGAATTATTTAAACTTAAATAAGAACTTGTTTATAGATTTAAATCCAGTTATATTATTTTCATATAAGAAGTATCTTCTTTTATACAAAACTAATTCTATGGTTGTTGTAATTAGTTTAAAACTATGTTAACAACAAAATTTCATCAATTGTTATTTCTTAAAATAGAGTTAGTCGATGGTAATTTTGGAAAATTATTGTTCATCTGGATAAATTTGACTTCCAAAAAGATATATGGTATAATAAATTTTTGGAAAAAGTATATTTTTGGTCATGTATATGTTTTTTTTATTTTTGTCATTTATTTTGTCATCAGTTTTAGTTTGCTAACTCTTTTTTTTACAATTGGTTTTATAATATAGAAGACAAAATCGCAAATAAGTAAATATATATGACAAAAAATTTAATTTTCCCTAAATTTTTTGCAGACCAAAAAAAAGAAGAAGAATTTGTGTATAAATATTAATGGATAATTACTATCATCTATTACATTCTCTATAATTATTTTTATCTGTGTCCCCTTGGTCATATTTCAAAATTTTCAACGATTGATTATTTTGGAAAAAAAATTTATGATCCCCAAAGATTTATCAGAAATCCATGATAATGAGCATGTTTTCTCCTCCATTCTGTCCCTCGTCCTCTCCATTCTCTTCGCCTAATACCCGTTTCCCTCTCATCATCAACCGAACCTACCTATACCCATCCCTTGCCTCTGATATTTTTGCACGCAAATGCGCCAGAGAATTACGAGCCCACGATTTGCTTGATACTGTTCCTTCTTCACGAAGCCTTGAAGCTGTCGAAATTTTGAAGAAAAATGGAGAATTGCCAATTACAACCATAACTGACTTTAATCAGATGCTGATGTCTTTAATTGCGTCGGATAAATTTGAAATGGCATTGAAACTGATATCCAAGTTACCATCTTTAGGTTTAGCTACGGATAACTGGACGTATTCAATTTTGGTATGCTTTTATTGTCAGCTTAATGAACCGATGGAGGCCAAAAATTTACTGGAGCGCATGTTGGGAAATGGGTTTGTGCCCACTGTCGCTACTTTCACTACTTTGATCGATTCGTTTTGTAAAATCGGAAGATTGCAAGATGCCTTGCAAATGTTCGACGTTATGTCCAGAGTCGGTTGTCAGCCCACAATCAATACATACAATTGCTTATTGAAAGGCTTGTGCTATGTTGGGAAAGTAGAAGAAGCTTATGACTTGCTGACGAACATCAAAAGATCTTCTTTAAGTCCGGATGTTTATACCTACACCGCAGTGATGAATGGTTTATGTAAAGTGGGCAGGTCAAATGAAGCATTGGAGTTACTGGATGAAGTTCTACAAATGGACTTGACTCCCAATGTGGTTACTTATAACACTTTGTTGAATGGGTTCTTCAAAGAAGGAAGGCCTTTAAGTGGTATTAGCTTGTTGAAGCGAATGAAGGAGAGAAATTGCAGGCCAGACTACATAAGCTATAGCACACTGTTCC